>NC_056746.1:28249829-28264829 GCF_019279795.1 Protopterus annectens
GGATAACATGGTTGACAGACCATGATGCTTTGCCAGACAGGTCCTGCACCTGTCACCCCTGAGAATCTGGATACTGCCTAGGGCTCATGCTTCCCTTATAGTGCCTTTATCATGCATGGTTCATGTGAGGGTCCACTGCTGTTACAGGGACAGCCAAGCAATAAACGGTGGGTCTCGCTACACAATGATACATGTCAGAAACACTATACGGGCACACATATGTCAATCCATAACATGGAAAACATATCTGTGCAGTGGCTGAGACATGTTTCAACACTCCAGAGAGCACACCTGCATGACCATGTTATAACACATACCTCACCTCTTGCCCATTATCCTTTATTGGAACACAAGGGCCACAGGTGTGTCCATATTCCTGAAAGATATGTACACCCCCACGCTAAGTGTGCTTGCATAATATCAGATTCATTATGCTGAGCAACTACCTTTGTGCCAAAGTGGAATTCAAAATGCACCTTGAGACAGATCACCCACCAGGCCGTGGACTTCCCAACTGTCATAATGTGCTGTAATGGGGAAGATTAGGTCTGAGACAGAACCATAATAATGGCTACTCTCAACTATTCCAGTATGAACTGGGAAGACTCCTCATGTACCAACACCTGCGCTCAATGCATGTTGGATTCCAACGACCCCACTGACCTGGATCACAGTAGTCACACAAACAGGGCTAACAGTATGCTACACATAGTTAGTCTCCATTGCCAATGTTATGTTTCCTAAGAGCAGAATGGTGAGTGCCATGGCACCCATGCAGATGGACAATGCATGTACAAATGCTGAATCCTACAGAAATGAACTTTAAGCAGTCACATATGTGCAGTGATTGTGCCAGTCAAACAGAACTAGGATTCAACCCAACAGATACAAGTAGGCAAACTGGTGGTACCATGCGCTAAACTATACCACAAAAGGTAGTAACTGTTGCAAGAGTGAACACACATGAGTGTAGGTGATCCCTGGTCAGCCTCAGTAAGATACAGAAACACCATATAAAACCACGCAAAGCTACTGTGAAATTAATCAGCCACATCTTATGAGGCCAAGCACAGAGCATTCTATAGCTGTGTCATTAATCATAATGGCAGCAACAAGACCTGCCATGCTGCACAGCACTATGGCATGGGAAGTACTGCACATACAGAAATAGCACCCGTTCATCCAGATAGGGTCTCAGAGAACCTAAACTCACTCCCACCCCCCACCCCCAACAGGTACACTTAGTAATATATCTATGTACACTACAGGGCCCCTGTACTAATGACTATGCAGGTACAAACTGCACTTTCTAAAACCATACATACAGCTTTCATGGGACCTGTCAACATCCCAGGGTGTATCCTTCACAAATGTAAGAACATTCAGCTATCCACATACACATCATGTTCAATCATAGCTCCATGTCAGGCTGTGTACACACCGAATGGTGCACATAAACAGTTATCACACCCTACAAAGGGGAAGACACCATTGATAATGGGAAATAGTGCACAACTATTCTGCTGAGTCTGGTCTGTATGGCCATGAACCGTGGTCACCGTAATTGATGTACTCGGTACAGATGTAGATGACAGTAGGGTTGATTCACACTGCATATCATGACCTTGCCAGGTCTTAGGAAACCATCACCCATACTGTGTTCCAGCTACACTCAGCAAACTAGGTGTATATTCCTATGTCACAGGAGTGGTTGGCAACTGGACTGCTGGCAGAACCCACACTACAGAAGGTGTCTGATGAATACAGACACATCAAACCAGTGCCAGCCACAGTAATACAGGGGTCATTCCTGGTACTCCCCCTTTTTGTTATCTATACCACATAGACTAACACAGAAGGCATCAGCCTATTGATGTTTGCAAATGACTATGAACGAGGAGCAATAGTTGACTCATTGTGTGCTGTGTTCAACATACAGAAGGGCCTTATTGTGCCAGATGTGTGGTGTGTGATGTATGGCCTCAATCTGACAGCTAAGTATTGCATTGTCATCCCCTATGTTACAAACCCTGTACCCATTAACTACCACCTAGGCAGCAGTCAACATAATGGCAATGGTGTGTATGGAATGCAGCTGGACAGTACTTCCCTTTGATAGTTACGTCACCACAAAAGACAGGTAGTCATATGTGTCTCCCCTAATCATGACAGGGTGCCATCTAGGAATATAGAGATAACTGCTTAGCCATACTCAACACCCATGTGACCCATAATAGATCACATATTTCCTTTAAGGGTTATTGCCCATGTGTAAATGGCCTTCACTGCCCTTTGCAATCCCTAGCTGCACTATGTAGCATGCAGCCTACCCTGAATAAAGCCATGTCCAAATCAAAGTATGCTACTCAATGCCAGGAGTTTAAATCTCAAAATGCTTGCGCTCGAAGCACTCCTAAGTATGGAGAACGTCGACATCTGTGCAGTAACTGAAACCTGGCTCAAGGGTCAAGAGAGCACTCCAGCACTACTGGGTTACAACTCATACCACACATTTTGGCCACAAAACATTGACCAAAACACACAAGGAGGGGGTGTATCCATATTCTTCAAGGATACCCACACCTCCAGGTTAGTGGCTCAGCATGATACTTCTGAGATCATCCATGTGCAACTAACATCGGGCAAATCTGCAGTGCAAATTGTGGCCTGCTACAGATCACCCTCCATGACCCAGAACCATCACTCCACCTTTCTGGAGACACTAGAAAACATGAAGGTCCTACCAAACACCCTGATATTGGGCAATTTGAATTACCCTACCATTAACTGGGAAAACTACTTGAGTACAAACTCCCAGGCCCAGAGCTTCCTGAAATGTATCAACTCAAATGCCCTGGATCAGCTGGTAAACTCCCCTAACAGAGGCAAAAACATATTGGACCTGGTCATCACCAACATGGGCAACAGGTGTTCCACACTGGAGGTCAACCCGTCATTGGTTAGATCAGACCATAAACTAATCACTCTGGATGTCCACACCCCACCACCACCCCCAACCAAGGAAACCACAGTGAAAAACTTTTCTAAAGCAAACTTCACCTTCCTTAAGGCAGAGGTGGTAAGTTTCACAGCCCCTCTGCTAAAGGATAATACTGCCCAAGATGCAGAATCATTTACAATTGCACTCTATGAGCACCTACAAGAATGCATGGATCGTACCATCCCTAGCAAAACCAAGACTCACTCCCCTAAGAGAAAGAAACCAGTCTGGTGGACCCCTGCCATAAACAGGTTATACAACAAAAGGAGGAAACTAGTTCAGAAAAAAAGCAAATCCCAAGAAGGAAAGACATCCCTGATCAGTATCAGTAAGAAACTAAGGTCCCTCATAAAATCATCCAAGGCTAACTTTGAAAGAAAAATAGCCAAGGATTCAAAAGATTACCACAAAACCTTTTCTAGCTATGTCAAGAATCTAAGTGGCAACTCACAGATATGCTCTGAGCTAGTGCAAAATAGCACAAAATATACTGAACCTACTGATATTGCCAACATCCTGGCAGATCGATTCAGTGCAAACTTCACCCCCCCCTCACCTTCAAAAGGACCCACAACAATACTGGAAAAGTGTAGTGTCCTGGAAATCACAGAAGCACAGGTGAAAACAGCCCTTTCAAAAGCCAAAAACACAGCATCAATGGGGCCAGATAGTGTCCCAGGCTGCATCGTGCACGAACTATTGAAAAAAACTAACCCCTCACCTAAGCAAGCTGTTCAACCTCAGCCTCTCCACAGTCTACATGCCCATAGAATGGTGCACAGCAACAGTTATTCTGCTCCATAAAAGAGGGGCCACAACTTACCCTGGTAACTATCACCCCATAAGCCTGACTAGCCTGGTCTGCAAGGCTATGGAGCACATCATCATGGAACTCATTAACAAAGACATTGGGAACCTCCAAAGACTTGACCTGACCCAGTTCGGCTTTGTTAAGGGCAGATCATGCCTACTAAACCTGGCTAATGTCTTTGAGACAGTCACCAAGGCCATAGACGAGGGAAAGGTGGTTCACACAGCCTACCTTGATCTTGCCAAGGCGTTCAACACCATTCCTCACTTGGGTATTATAGAAAAACTCACCAGCCTGAACATAAAGCCCTACGTCACAAGATGGGTTGCCAACTTGCTTACAGACAGAACTCACATGGTAAGAATAGCGGGCTCCAGGTCCGACTCTAAACCAGTCAAAAGTGGTGTCCCACAAGGCTCAGTCCTGGGACCCCTACTGTTTGGCATATACTTCTCGAAATACAGGCAAACACAGGAGGACTATGGCTAACCAAGTTCACCGATGACTGCAAACTGGGAGCCAAAATTGACTCTCCGGCTGACACGGACATCCTTCAAAAAGGCCTTACTCAGACAGACACCTGGTGTCAAAGTCATGGCCTCAAGCTAAATGCCAAAAAATTCATAGTCATCCCATTTGGGAAAAACAAAACACCCATGAATTACCACATAGGTGGCAGCCCCCTTAATACAGAAGAGGTAATAAGAGAGCTGGGGACCTAGGTAGATAGTAGTCTCTCGTTTGACAATCATATTGCCAAAGTAGTTAGGAAATCCTTCTATGTGGCCCATCTAATTACTAAAGGGTTTGCATCTAGAAATAAAGAGGTTATAGTGCCCCTCTACTCGTCATTCATCAGACCCATCATAGAGTACAATGCCCCATTTGGAATGTACCTCACAAGACACTTCCAACAGCTGGAAAGACCACAAAAGCACCTCACCAAGAGGATTACTGGCCTCAAACATATGTTCTATGCAGCCCGACTGAAAAAACTCCGGCTGTACTCAGTGGCATATCGCTTACTCAGAGGTGATCTCTGCCTGACTTACAAAGCCATGTCCAACTCAGAATTGATGGACATGCTCCACCTAAAGAAACTCAAGTCACTGCAACCCACACACTCTAGTGAGCTAAACCTCACCACAACAATAAATAGAACATGCTGGAGGGATAGATTCCTGTCATAGAGACTCCCCATGCTTTGCAACAAAATTTCTAACTACATTAGGCAGAGCCCCTCACTAACACTCTTCAAGAGAAACCTTGACGAGTGGATGGGTAACAGAAAATACACCCTTGGGATCACTTCATTGCCTCTGCTTGACAGAGGCTCAGTTAATTAATCAATGGGGCAGCGAAAGCCGACACACTCTGGCTGGGCTTATAAATGCCCTCGGGCAAATAGCCTAGTACCTACCTATGAACCTATGAACCTAAGAGGTGTTGGACATGCCACACTTAACACATCCTGATCCCAAATAAACACATATGTCATGGACATCCACCTTTCTAGTACAAGGATCACAACATGCCTGACAGATCCTTGTCCCATACACTTAATATACTCTTGCCATACTATGCATCCCTGTTCAGTGAAGCTGCACATCGCCCCTCTCTGTGACATGGTGTGATGACCGCATGTCAAATATATCAGTAACCATGTGTATTAGTTCTGTGGCACTGCTTGAACTGGCCACTGAAACTTACCTGTCTGTTGCTTACAGCTAAGTAACCTATCTGCCTAGGCTCATAAATGGCCCAGGGCATATAGCCTACTAGATCACTATGACCATACATGCTATAGTTGATATCCAACCCTGCAAATACCAACAGGCTAGCTATTGTCCCATGTGTTACACATGTGCAACACAGGCAATACATGGCAGGATGCTACACAGCTGTACAGTGCCATGTAGATGTGTGTGGCAAAACACATACATGCTTGCAAGTCTGCAGGGTCACATGTCATGTCCCTAATGGCTATGTATGACTATATATGTGGCATATACACAGCATTAAGGTAGATTGCATTAATGAGAACACATCCAGGCATGTGCTGATAGGTAAAGACACTACTAAAGGCAAACAGACATGCCCACGTCAAGACAACATCCACATGGTGTATGAGCAATGTCATCACATGACACACACATATATGGCGATAACATCACATCACCAGTAGGTGTCAAATGTGTGTGACCTATACATGTCAGTGGTGTGAGTGTCATGTAGATTTACAAAGACATATTTGTAATCTTAATAAATGTGATACACATGTATGTTCAGTTGTACTGCTCTACTTCTCTGTGAGTTACTGTGACCTGTCTCCATCGCTATGTCTTCCAGGTATGCCACGTAGCAGACTGCCACCGTACAGTCGCTTGGAGGATGAGGTCCTCATCCCATACCTTCTCGACAACTACACAACGCTCTTCAGCCATGTGCCACAGGATGCACAGCAGTGGGATGCCCTGTGGGAGGAACTCTGCAGGAGGGTAAATGATGTTGGTGGTCACAATCGCACATATCAGTAGGTGCGCCGACACTTCGCTGACCTGATAAGATGGGCGAAACAGCATGCTAATGCAATCACCAGGGAACAAGGTGCAACAGGTGGGGGGCCACTCACTCAGCCCCCACTCACATGTACCGAGGAGCTACTGGCCACTCTGGGGACACTACAGACCTCCATCCACAAGCTTTAGCTGGTATTGTGGAGGTGGGTGTCTCTCAACCACCAAGCCTGGAGTTGCCTGGTAAGTCACTACTGCACATAAAACACAACTATATATCACATAGTTACATGTGTTACTGTACAATATGTAATGTAACATCATACGCATGGCATGTATGCGCACATGCCACATACTATAGTCTGCTACTCTATGTATGCACAGATGTGCATACTCCATAGTATAGTGTATTGTATTGGCTTATGTGCTAACATGGACATTGCACCCTGTAGCTATCACACAGGTGTGGATAATGATCTTACTGCTATGACACCCCTGTCCAGGTACCTCTGGCATTTTACAGTGACAGCAGCCTGTATCAGGTGAGAATGTTATTATTTACCAAGCATGATAATGCACGGAACAATATTAATAGCATGCTATCTGCCATAACACACGTACACATAATGTATGGTGATCCTGGTAATAGACACTGGTCAGACCTGCAATGCATCACACTGTTTACCAATGTGATACAATTGAAGACTATATGAAACACCTACACTAAACCTTCCAAACTGTCATTGCCAAATGTGTGGACAACAGTGAATGCAATGGTGTAGGTGTGTTCCACTGTAGGGACACTTACTACATATCAGCATTACACATGTTGGGAATACGAACAGTACTGTACAGAGAGCATATGTGTGCACACACTAAATGTGTTGGAGCTGGAGTATGCCCGGCCCACAGGATACACCCTTGTGGAGTATACCCTTTCTATGAATGTCACACAATGTCATGTGCTATCAGACATGTTCATGACATGTAGTGGGCTGACTGCAACACTGCTCAACTATCCTGCAAAACATGTCTCATATCCCATACATACCACCGTTTGTCTGCATAACCCTGTCCTCAATGGAGCATATGAAAACTATGGGTGTATGTCATATGGGATAACACTGACATGTGAAATAAAATGGCCATCACAACCATTGGACTGAATATGTGTACACATGGCCATGGAGGATGGCCAGAGACATGAAGGAACACACACAGTAGAAGTGATTTACATGTGTGTACACCCTGTTGTACATTGGCTCGACACAATACAACTATGGCCTTTGTGTAATGGTGATATTGCTGATGCAAAATAATAAACATCATACAGGCCTGTGCACAGCTTGTGTAGGCATAACATGTAACCACCACATAACATGTCTTGAACATCTGGAGTGTGTCACGACATGGAAGCATTCACCTATACAGTATCCAAATACATACATGTGTTGCACAACATACACATACATCCACATCAAGCCACAGATACAGTACATTCACCTTGCTGGTGTCAGACATCACTGTCATGCCTGCTCCTCATGTGTGTGAGGTACACAGATGGCATGTGGGACATAGAGTATGTGTAAGTTAGCCATGTGTGGGCATAGTTGCCAGGTATCAGTAATATGGTTGCAGATGTGCAGGGGTGTCAGCCATATACCCTTCTGTGACCTGTGTCACACATTCCACATTAGGGTTTATTGTGTATACACCTCGGTGACATGGGTCACATTCCACATTAGATATGTATTGTATGTGAACATAATAATGGCTATGAACTGTGTCAGTAGCTCGCACTGTATAGCAATTGTGAAGCCACATGATGCCCTGCAATGGCTATGCACATCAGCTCAATGTGCAGTATGTCCCTGCATATTTGTAGGGTGGACAGACAACATTGCATCGGCTGAAGGCCCATGTTAATATAACACATCCCTGCATTGGGACACCACTACTGTACAGTAGAGTGGAAAGGACACCATTATGTTACACATGTATGCATGTCATTCAACACGTCAGCAAAGGACATGTCAAACTACATGTGATTGGCAAGGTCATATGCCACACAGCAGGCCGGTGTACTGTAAACATGTGCTGGTCTGTGGTACCATTGCAAAGTAGGGACAGTCATGTCAAACGTGTGTACAGCCACATGCACAATGTCTACACTCAGCTCAGGGGTAGGTGGAATATTGTTGAACAGACATGCACCGCTTTGGGGGAGATATGCAAGCTAGGGCTCAGGCAAATATAGTATGCAGTCGACATACCCTACAGCTCATGTCCTCCCACATAGGGGTGGTGGCCAACACAGGGCATCAGTGGCAGATGTACAAAGGTCAGCGATGGTCTGTTAACATGTGGTGTATGTTGCACACACCAAGGCAGTGCAGTGCAATTGTACAAAGTGCATGCATTGTGTTGCATGTATGGGGCATAGGCTGCTAACACAAATGGTGCAATACAGGTATGTATGCTAACCACCACTATAATTATGTAAGGTGCATGCCATCTGCTATAACACATGCATGCTGTTGTGTGCAACTCAGGGATGTATGATAAGTACCACTATAATTGCCTAAGCTGAAACTATAATTGTCTAAGCTGATTGCCATCTGCCATATCACCTGCATGTAGCGTGTGTGTCAGTGTGTGTCAGTGTGTCAGTCTGTGTGTGTCAGTGTGTGTCAGTCTGTGTGTGTCAGTGTGTGTCTGTGTGCCCATCTGTCTGTGTGTGTGTTTGTCTGTCTGTGTCTTTATGTCTGTGTGTGTGTCTGTGTGTGTCTGTCTGCCTGTGTGTGTGTGTGTGTGTGTGTGTGTGTGTGTCTGTCTGCATGTGTGTCTGTGTGTGTCTGTCTCTCTGTCTGTCTGTGTGTCTGTGTGTGTGTGTATCTATCTGTCTTTGTGTGTGTCAGTCTGTGTGTTTGTCTGTCTGTGTATGTATCTGTCTGCCTGTGCGTGTGTGTGTCTTTCTGTCTGTGTGTGTGTGTGTGTCTGGCATAACTTGTAATGTACAGTTCTTGTCTTCCCCTCACAGGTGTTGTTGTAAGTGCATTGCCCTCCTGCGGTCCACCTGATGTTAGTGTCTCCACAGACTCTAGCAGTGATGATGATAGTATGAGTGAGGCACAGGCAGGGTTCTCAGGGGATGAATCTGTGCCATTGGTTGCCATTCCACCTGTCTCCCCCTCATCCTCACACACAGTTCCCCTGCCTGCACATACCCCATCACCACCGGCCATAGAGGAAGGACAGTTGGTGGGTGGTAGCATGGAACAGGGAAGTGAGGTGACTATGGAATGTGTGCCTGCACACCTTGATCCCAGTCAACAGACTGGTGATGTCACACACAGGCATGTGTCCAGCGCTGCTCATAGGAGGACCACTGGCCAACAGGCGCCTGCGAGACCAAGCACATCAGCTTGAGTCACCAGATGCATGTTATGTGCTGTAATTGAGGCACAGGCATGTGCTGAATGGCACAACAGAGAAGGTCTGAGGCATCAGAGGGCTGCTGTCCATTCATTAACTGACAACATCCAGGTACTTGCAAATGCTCACCATCATCTTGCAGATGTTTTGGATAGACGATTGGGTGACATGGTGGGAGTCCTTGACCGTGGTATGCCAATCCTCGAGCGTGGAATGTCTGTGCTGGAACATCTGGTGGGAGTGAGGTGTCGGGCACATGGATGTAGGTCAGCTATATAACCTGTTGAAGGCCTACATGAACATGGTCCTGCACATGCCTGCTCCCATAATGGCGGTAGCAGCAGCAGTGCAGCTGGTGCTGTGCAGTCCACACCAGGCCATGTGCACGTTGTCCTGGATGGTCCCAACAGGGACACGAATCCAGTGGACATGTGTCATCAAAGGGTACCCAATCTGGACCTCTGCCTGGTAGTACCCATGCAACCCCTGACAGGTGCAGGTCACTTGGCTATGGTCAGACACCGTGAACTGTGAAACCTGCCTTGTACAGTCTCCAGCTGTCAATATTACCCCTGTGTAGGCCAGCCACATGCCAGACCTGTGTGCATGCATACACACACACTGGAAACAAATGTAGGGTACCTCAACACACACACACGCATAACATCCACACATGCCCAATGATATCACAGGCCCTAACACACACACACACATGATGTTATCCAATGGCACAGCCTAGGCCTCTGGCAAACACTATCACCCTGTGCATATGATGATGCCTGTGCCACATCCCTGCCATCCACACCATTGGTGCAGGGACATGTTCATATGGTCTGATGCACAGGGTGAACATACTAGGTAGACAATTGCAGATTAATATTGCTGAGTAGTGTTGACAGGCAGCAGACATACCATATATTGCAGTTGTAGAATGCATTTTGTATGTTTGACAGTATGTATCATGTGTAACAACAGTAACAGCATGTTGATCCTGATGGTCTGCCTTCCTCTTTCAGGTGTAGTTGCATGTACTGGGGGATGTTGGTTTTTGCGGGAGTCCCATATGTACATGTTGACTACCCACAGGTCAGTATGACAATACCTGCATGCATGTTGTAGCTTCCACATCACAGTTATATTCTCCCATGTTTCAATTATGTTTACTGTTCTAATGATCCAAGAGCATGATATCTGTGTAGTAAGCTACTGTGTTCAGAGACGTCACATCCATAGTGGGTGACATCACAGGTATAGTTACCTGGAGCGCGGAGTGGGTAAAAGAGTGGTATGCTGGAAGACAATGGGTAAAGGCCAGTGGAAATAGTGGCTTGTCATTGGGAAGCAATAATACCCACTGCCATGACAGCATGCAAACACAGACACACCCACACACCCAGGGATTCACAGACACAGTAACACACACTCTGACACACACAGTTGCCAGTGTTTGGATCAGAACTGCTGCCTATGTGCATATCATCATTATAGTACTATGCAATTACAAGACGTGCCACAGAGATTACACATGTACAGGTAGTTGGAATGGCCTAAGATTGAGGACATCGACATGGATACTACAGTGCAGTGAGTGTATGTGGGGATGGGGCTCCATCAGTAGGCTATGTAACAACAGGTCACACAACAGGGAGTACATGTTAACAGACAGTTAGTATGCCTGTCTATGACTGATGATATCAACAGGGATGCTAGATTGCTTTGAGTGGATGGGGGAGGGGGCATTAACATTTCACTATGGTAAAATACAGACTCACTCCAGGAACTGGACAGGCATACACACGGACAGCCATACACACACACACACACACACACACACACACACACACACACACACACACACACACACACACACACACACACACACACACACACACACACACACACACACACACACACACACACACACACACACACACACTGGCATTCACAAAGATATACACCTATGTCACACACATACAGACACTTTACATGTGTGAGGTTTAACCACCTGCCTATGCCTTTCTTTCTACACTTCACTCTGTACTGGTGTCAACAACAGTGTTCAGGAGAGGGATAACATGTGGGATTTATTCCCAACTATATGTGACATATATGGACGCACACCCACATGTGCCAGTACTGTGAATCAAACACCAGCCTATCTCATGATAGCTACCACAGCAGTATAGCACTGTCGCATCCGGTACAATGCTTACTGACTCTTTCCTTTGACAACTGTGCTGATATATGCACAATATATGCACAGGGGAGGTATTACTGTTACAGGTGTCATGAGGTTTGCCTTCAGTGTCACCCTTACAGAATTCTACATTGTTAGTCTTCCACTTCAATTAACAAAACCTGACCTTAGCAGGTACACAGGATATTGTAGGACTGGTTGTGATACACCAGTGAGCTGTCCTCAGTAATCATTCATCTGCAAAGAAGCCCCATCACTTAGTAGTCATGTCCAAACATCTGTCCATACCTCATGTACGGCTTACTGTACTTAGGGCATATCACCATATACAGTTGGCAATGTTGAGGCTGTATTGCAACAGCATGATGTACTAAGACAACAGTCACCTTCAGACATCAGACACTGCACACACATGGAATCTACACAAACAGCAATACATGTACACATATGCGGTCTACATCAGTAAGTGCACTAGCAGGTCAAGAGGATACATTCCACACCTTCCCCACGCCATGTGTGAAACATAGCCGAGCATTACACCATAATGGATGTTGTATTCATGTACTGGTAGGACACCACCACTTTCACCGAGTAGCCAAGTGTACATATATTACAACAGCACATATCAGCGTGACACACACAGCATTATTCCATGTCATGCTCCTACGAACTGTTACTTTGACAGTGCCATGGTGAAGCCAGGGCACTGTAATGGTCAACAGTGAGCACATCATATTTGCCACACACACCTCATGTGTACTGGAAGAGTGCCAGCAATGTGCTCTGTTAGAGCTAGGCAGTACACTCATTCAAGCATGTGCAAGGTCTGTGGCTTGTAAACATCTCACCCCAGCATGTACTGGCTATTGTGGTACTAAGGCTAATGTCCAGACAGCATACAGCATGCATGGCTTGCAATGGTTGACATGGGGTATATGTAGGAGCTGTGGCCACACATGGCTGTACATGTCATGAATATATCACCTGTGACTACTCAGGAACATACAGAGCAGAGCTGGATTTCCCTGAGCCTGTCAATACAGACCTTGTGTAGGTCCTATGGTCCTGTTATTTGAGTATGTTTGTAGGCATTGCACTAGGTGGACATGTCTAAAGACATACATGCCACATGGGGTGTTGTATGATATGATAGGTGTCATGGGCGACCAGTAGAGAGGGGATATTACCTCTGTCAACATAGATATCAAACCTTATGTACTGTTAGCATGCCATATGCCATGTGCATGTGTGCAATGACTGTAGCCACCTGTATGTAGAAAGGTAAATGAAAGCTATGGTAATGTAATTTATGTTGTATGAGTGTGGGATGCACATATCCAGGGCAGGTACGGTTAGGTCATATTCAACCATGCGGGTGTTGTTTACTGGTGTACAGCAACAGTCGACCGTGTTAATGCTGACAACATCTGAGGGACCCTGGTATGTGTACAACTGAGCTGGTTACAAACAGTGGTATTATTGCATTGCATAACACATTATGCAGCTGTGTCTGTACATGGGTACTTTGCACAGTTGATGTAGGCCTAGGTACAGTCCACCAATCGAGGGTCATCTGGTGGTCTACCATACTATGTCATACCACATATGGATGTGCGTTGGTAGTCTGGGAACATGGTGGTGGATGTATATGAGGATACAACTTAGAATGCAGCATTTGCCATTGTCACCTGTACCTGACTCATCTGTGATGTGTTATGTCGGAATAGTGGTCTTTACATGTGAGTAGCCTTTACGAATATGTGTACACCACCACCTGGAATGGTCCATACCACTGTTATGGCCCACATGTCTGGATCTGAGTTATATGGTGGTAGTGCAATTGTGCACTACAGAGCCTTCAGACAGGTTCAGGTTCTACATTGAGCAAATGGATTACTAAAGCCACACATCTAGCACGGGTTAGCATAAGCATCCAATGCAATTGTCATGCAGGTGTCAGGGTGTTATATCTGTGTGTAGGAAATTTGCCTTGGAATGCGGCTATATGGGTAAATGTGACCTAGGTATTATCCACACACACGTGTAACATGGATGCATGTGCTCTGTGTTGAAAGCTAGTTGTTCGGTCATGACAGCCCGGAATGACAGACACTGGACAACCTCATAATAACAGCAGGACATTGGCTCATTGTTTTGGTCTAGCAGTTGCCACCTGTATCAAGACATCACTGCAAGTGGCATTAATGTGCTTGGTAGCAAATGCCCCATGTAAAGTGATGGACACCAGCAGAACTTGTGTATATGACCAATGTGAGATATACTTAGGGTAGCAGTCCTGCTAATAATGACAACTACTAACACAGCCAGGAGAGGTCATCTTGACTACTGCACCTCAGTACCATTACACAAGGTGGCTCACATATTATGCTTGCACATGCCACTATTCCACGTATAATGCCACTGTCCACAACCTGCTATCAATGTATGCCTTTCAGGGCAGCAAGATGTGTGACACATGCTGTAGGTAGCATCCGCTTGTGCAACCCAGGTAACCTATTGTCTGTCACGTCCACACATGCATGAATGTGCATACGTAACATATATATGTCAGTACTTCATGTACATGTATTCATGTATCTGTCATTCTATCTATTACCTCCCCAATAAGTGTCCTGCCCTCAAAAACCAAGTACAACATCACTCAGCCAAAAGGCCTCTTAGATCATCAAGCAAACTACTACTAGAAGTCACCAACAGCTACAATAGCTTTGAAGATGCACTATATAGTAGTTCGGTGGCTAAAAAATGGAACTCTGTCCCTACTAGCATTCAAAACACATCATCCAAAGCCTCCTTTAAAGACCTCATCAGGCAACATCTCAAGCAAAGTTGGCAGTGCCATGATTGCTCCCCAGGCTAGTGAAAGCGGATAACATATGCATACTAAATCTAGAGCAATTTATAATAGTTTTTCAATCTTACTCACAAACACTGGCTAATCTACAATGTATGTACTGTACCTGTGTACTATGTATGTATTCTACCTACATTCCAAAGTTCAGCTGTACACCACAAATCT
>NC_056746.1:28269829-28317329 GCF_019279795.1 Protopterus annectens
TAGAGCTGGAGTTTCTTTAACCGGCAGCATATGGCATCTGTTTGAGCCCTTTGATCCTCTTGGTCAGGTACTTTTTTGGTCTTTCCAGTTGCTGCAGGTGTCTGGTAAGGTACATCCCAAAAGGGGCATTGTACTCAATTATGGGCCTGATGAGGGATGAGTAAAGAGGCACGATGACCTCCCCTGATCTAGATGTGAATCCCTTCATGATTAGGTGGGCTATATAAAATGTTTTTCTAACCACTTTGGCCACGTGGTTGTCAAATGAGAGATTGCTATCAACTTGGGTCCCCAGGTCCCTAATTCTTCTTCTGTACTTAATGGATTACCACCTATGTGGTAATTTGTGGGCACTTTGTTTTGCCAAAGGGATGACTATACACTTTTTGGCATTTAGCTTGAGGCCATGACTCTGGCACCAGTTGTCTGTTTCTATGAGGCCCTTTTGGAGGATGCTTGTGTCGGCTGGGGAGTCGATTATGGTGCCCAGTTTGCAGTCATCTGTGAACTTGGTCAGCCACAGTCCTTCCGTTGGCCTGTACCTCGAAAAATATATACCGAACAAGAGAGGTCCCAGGACTGAGCCGTGTGGGACACCACTTGTAACTGGTTTGGAGTCTGACATGGCTCCAGCAATTCTAACCATGTGGGTTCTGTCCTTGAGCCAGTTTGCAATCCATCTAGTGACATAGGGGTTTATATTTAAGCTGGTGAGCTTATCTATAATGCCCGAGTGGGGTATTGTATTGAAGGCTTTTGAGGTCCAGGTAGGCTGTGTGGACCACCTTCCCTCGTCAATGGCCTTGGTGACTGTTTCAAAGAAATCAACCAGGTTTAAGAGGCAGGATCTGCCCTTAACAAAGCTGAACTGGGTAGGATCCAGTGTCTGTAGGTCCCCAATATCTTTATTTATGAGGTCCATGATGATCCTTTCCATAGCTTTGCAGACCAAGCTAGTCAGGCTTATGGGGTGATAGTTTCCAGGATCCGCTGAGGCACCACCTTTATGGAGAGGGACCACTGTTGCTGTACGCCACTCTTTGGGCACATATCCTGTAGTAAGGCTGAGATTGAACAGTAGTTTTATGTTTGGGTTTAGCTCTTCTTGGAGTTCATGTAGGACACAGCCCGGACACCGTCGGGTCCCATTGATGCTGTGCTTTTTGCTTTGGAGAGGGCTCTTACCTGAGCATCTGAGATGTCAGGAGGCAGCACTCTGCTGGGATAGATATTTGCCCTTTGGTGGGGGTTTGAGCTGAACCTGTCAGCTAGGATGTTGGCAATGTCTGTGGGTTCAGTGTATTTTTTGTCATTTTGGACTAATTCTGAGCATATCTGGGAATTACCACCCAGGTTCCTAACATAACTAAAGAAAGCCTTGTGATTATCCTTAGTGTCCTGTGCAATTTGTCTCAAGCTGGCCTTAGACAATTTTATGAGTGCCCGTAGTTTTTTGCTAATACTGATCAGTGATGCCTTCCCTTTTTGGGATTTTGCTCTATCATTTAGTAGCTTCCTCCTTCTATTGTATAGTTTGTTTATGGCTGGGGTCCACCAGTCTGCCTTTGGAGGATTGGATCTTCGTTTTATTTGGGATCGCATGATCCATGCATTCCTGAAGATGTTCATAGAATGCATTTATAAAGGATTCTGTGGTCTGGGCCATATTTTCCACAGGCCCAGGGGCTTTGAAGGATTCCACCTCGGTTTTGAGGAGTGTGAAATTTGCTTTAGAGAAGTTTTTCACTGTGGTTTTCTGGGCAGGGGGTGGGGTCAGGATGTGAATATCCAGTGAGATTAGTTTATGGTCTGATCTTACCAGTGAGGGATACACTTCTGGTCTGGAGCATAGAGTCCCCATGTTGGTGATGATCAGGTCCAGTATGGTTTCCCCTCTTGTGGGAGTGGTAACAAGTTGTTCCATAGCATTTGAGTTTATAAATTCTAGGAACCTTTGGGCTAGGGTGTTGGAGCTAGAGTAATGCTCCCAGTCTATGTTTGGGTAGTTGAAGTCACCCAATATAATGGTGTTTGGAGAGACCTTCATATTTTCCAGTGTTCTCAGAAAGGCCGAGTGTTGACAATGACATCTGTTCATGTGGACAGCCATGTGTGCTACACCTAATGTATGATTACTATATCTCTGTTGCAGATGTCGCACACAAACACACATATATGTTCTTACAGCACACCAACATGTCAGCTTTGTGGCACCTGGAGTAACTGCATGCACTTGTAATAGTAATGACTAGACAGTCAGGGGTTTGAACCCCTGTGCTGGTAGGTTTGTGACAGGCGATGCTTAGGTTTTAGTCTCCATGCCCTTCTCTGATGTACTTTGCCTCTGTCTGTCCCTCCCACACACTCCCTGGTGGATGTGGAGGTGTACACCTGCTCAGCAGCAGCTTGTGTATTGTAAGTGATGGTCATTTTTGGTGATGGCTTCTGCACCTATTGCAGTTCTCCTCTAGTTGACTACATGTGGAACAGCTGTGATGATGTTCCCATAGCCATCCACATGACAAACACAGTACAATATCTAGGAACATCATGTTGGTGTTTGCCAATGACAGTCGCTGTGAGTGGTACCTGGATCTGGTGTTTGGTAAACAGCATCACAAATGATATCTGGATGTTCCTCAAACAACATACATAGTGGGAAATAGCCTAAAGACAGGAGGGTGATGTGCCAGACATGACTACAGCATGTAAGTGTAGCTATGCTTCATTGAGGCAACTGCCTGTTTAACACATTGTGTGTGGTAATGGTTATTCTGCATGTTTTACAACTGACACGACAGTGCTCTTTTTGTGAGGGACCATCTGTAGGGCCATCTGTGGACTGGTCAATGTGTGGAACCATTTGTTTCCTGTGTTACTCACTGAACACACATATGTGAACAGCAGGAGCATAGTGTGAGGATTGCAGCCAGTACAGGGTGATAGTGATGAGTTACTGCCATCGCAACCCTGACTAGACATATGTCACATGAAACAGTGGTATGGCAGACACTGTCTGGGGTTCTCAGTGACATGCCAATAATGGGCCACTGCTCATAGCTGCAGTCACAAGTCTTCTACACGTTGTACAGATGTCAAGCAGTATATATGCATGTGTTGTGCTTCCTCTGCAAATGTATACCATCTGTTGTGTTGGGTTGATTTTCATATCTATGCATGCTGTTGTATGTAATCCTGAATGCTGCTGACTATTACTAAGCCATATCTGTGTTTAAACTGCAACAACATAGGCTGTATGGGTTTGGAGGTCCCGGCTGTACCTCCTGTCCCACTTCAGCTGGCCATGGCACCGGGCACCAGTACATCTGGGGCCCAGCCTTGGACCTCCACTTCTGCTGGCTCTGCACTGCTTTCTGGTGGTACCGCCACTGAGGATGGGGCTTGTCCCCCCTGGGAGTAGGTCCAGACAGGAACATGTCTGCTGTTGTACAGTCCTGGACGTGGTGCATAGGGGGCTCAATAAGGGGTTTCGAGGCCAGATACATCATCTCAAGGACAGAGTGTCACATTTACAGGGTGAGACTGCCCCTCCTAGACAGCCCCCAGCACTGCCACATTTGCAGCTGTTTTGGTGCAGTGGTGGCTGCCCATGGTAGGGAACCTCCGTCCCACTGTTTCCATCTGGGGGCTTATGGGCTTGTGAATGCCGAACACCCCTCCCCTTCCAAGGTGTATCCCCCACATGTGTCATATACTGACCCTGTATGCTGTCTTGTCTGTCATTCTACCCTACCTATCCTCCACGAGCATACCTACTCTCCTTACCCCACATCCCTCTCTCACCCTACGGAAACAAAAGCCAATCGGTTCCTAGAACAACATTTTCCCCATACATAGCTGTCCATTTCACACACGTGTCCACTGGACACATGTAACCCTTTTAATATGCATCACAACTTACTCCATTTGTCCTCACCCCTGTCTCTCAGGTGCACGATCCTAGTATACATATGACTCCTAAATGCTCCAGGTACACGTGATGCGGACGACCCCATTGTACACACAACACTACCGGTCCCTCTATGATTACCCCATTTACCTTTATCATGATGATGATGTCGCACACAGCACCTTGCAAGAGTACTTTCTCACATAATGATTGGACAGGAACTGTTATGTTAATGTAAATAACATGCACAGAGTGATGTATATGGCCAATGTACAAAGGTTTGCGTGTATGACTGACACATGTCTGTCTGAGGGAGTCTTGATATTACATAGAACGACACCACTACATAATACAGGCATTGCTGGTGTTTCCCTTTTCATTCCTTTGTAATGCTTTTTTGTCACATGGGATGTTCCTGATATATCTATATATATATATATATATATATATATATATATATATATATATATATATATATATATATGTATGTATCTTTATGCTGAACATAAACATTCACACATACATCTACATGATGGAATACATTTCCTATACTGTTGAATGACTGCACTGGATGCTATGTTTGTGATAAAGTCCGATGTCTGTATATCTGTCATGGCTTAGTGGTAGATCACAATAGCTGTTTGTGCAGGGTCCTGGTTTCGAGCCTTACAGAGGCCGTTTATTTTGCTGCTGGGCAGAACAAGGCCATTGGATACGGTGTGATTAAGGCACATTAAAGCAGTTGTGAGCAGGGTACGTGGGTTTGCGTGGTGCTAAGCAATGCTAACCTCTGGTTACAGTTTCTTACACTCAGTTAGCCTCTACATTGCTTTACCAGTGTAATACTTGCATACTGGCGGCCAAACAGGCTTACACCCACTTGCTCCCACACTTGCAAATGCACTGCATTTGGTGTTTGCATCTGACACTCATGCCCCTGCATGGGAGTGAGGACTACAATATTACCTTGTGATGCCTATTACATCAGATTACATGCCTACAGTATCGGGAATGGCTGCCCATTAGGCGACAGCATGCCGTTCAACTGTACGGAATCCACGGCCTGTCCAAAGTTTGATTCATATTATTGGTGTGTTCCTCTTACAATCTGCACCCATCTGGCTAATACATGGGAACTGACACTCTTCAATACAAACAAGTAATTTAGTTTTGGAACCCACATCCTTCAGCCGAGTCATGCTACTGCATACCTAATATTCTATCATCTTTCTAAGGTTGTTAGTGGAATATGTGCTTTCTGTCTCTATCAGACCTCTCACACGACTGGGGAAAAATGCCAACTGAATCAGGGACACGTCATAACAACATCAGGGACACATTTAAATTATTGGTGCTACTAACCTAACACCTTGACAGACTCAGAGCATATGAATTCATACACATTTTCTGAGGTAAATGATGTTTTTAACTCTTAATTGTTGTAATTCATTATGTGTAATTCACCACCTTTCCTCCAAATGTCACTAGTTTTAGGAGGGATTAGGATTTAGGAGGCCCATAATTGCATACCCATAGTTCCCCCACCTGCCACTCTTCTACAGCACTCATCCATACTGTGGGTGCAGGTGGGGTATAAACACACCACTACACACTGCCCACTCTCCCCGTGTTGGGACACATGTCATACATTGTGTCAACCCATGGGTTATCAGGCTTGCACAACCTACTGGTCCATGTACATCTACGGGCTGGTTTGATAAGTCATTACTGGGACTGCCACCGATCATTAATTTTTGGTGTCCCACAAGGGACATCGATGTCTATGTTTCAAGATTAGACCTGGCAGGTCTCTCCCACTGGTAGTATCCTGCCAGTGGTCTGGGAAGCAATGGTGTGTACACCTTAATTGTGTGTCTGTATGTCTCACCGGCCTAGCTGGTGGGGTGGGGGATTTGATGCTACATGTTACACATTTGTTTATTGGACCCCTCACCCCCATATGCTTGTGAACATATGTTAATCGCAACTGCTGTATCATATCCTAGCTATATACATGTGTATATTTACAGTCACATATATATATATGTATATATATATATATATATATATATATATATATATATATATATATATATATACATATATATATTTTTTTTTATATATATATATATATATATATATATATATATATATATATATATATATATATATCTGTATATGTATGCATACATGTATATTTATATTTTGCTGTCTATATATATATATATATATATATATATATATATATCTCACAATATATGGGTCTATGGGTGTCTGCATATGTATATATTTATATGTGGGTATGTATCTGTATTCTGTCTCTGTATGTATACATTTGTACTACAGAGAGGGAGAGGCTTATCTCTATGTCGCTATGGGTTGAAATACACACACATACCTCTACATATATACATCTACATCTGGTTATTCCATTCCTTGCCATATAGATTACACTTTGCTGCAGTGGAACTCATAGTGGGTGTGGCTGCTCATTGCGCTATGCCTCTGACCTATGAACACATGTGCTTACATCCCTAGGGCTGTCCATATAGGCCCACATCAGCCAACACCTGCACACCTAGACCCATAAGTAGCTACCCATAGTTCCCCCACCTGCACCTCCTCAACAGCGCCCATCCTTACTCTGGGTCCTGCTCTGTTCTAGACATACCACTAC
This sequence comes from Protopterus annectens, assembly GCF_019279795.1. Classification (NCBI taxonomy): domain Eukaryota; kingdom Metazoa; phylum Chordata; order Ceratodontiformes; family Protopteridae; genus Protopterus; species Protopterus annectens. The sequence goes on from NC_056746.1 coordinate 28,276,417, forward strand.
ACGCTGCCGACTCTCCACTTCAAGGGACCCATTTCATACAATTGTCTCTGCCCATGGGTCATCAGGATTTCCCACCCTTGTATTCTGAGTATTTATACACCCCAGCCAGAATGGTCGGTCTATCACCTTCTTTTGGTCTTGGCAATTTTTGGGGTGTCCCACAAGAGACGCTCCAGTCTGCGTTCCAAGTTTAGAATTCACAGGTGCACTGTGTACCCCCCAGTTGTATCCTGCCTGTGGTCTGGGGAGCAGTGGACTCTTAACATTGTTTGTGTGTATGTTTCCCGTGTCTGGCTGGGAGGGGTGGAAGGTCATGCTATGTGTTTCATGTTTCTTGCTTGGGCTCTTCACTTCTATTGGCATAGCCTGTGAACATATGTCATTCTTGTGTGCTGTTTCCTATCATAGCTGTATATCTGTGTATATCTATGCACACACACACACACACACACACACATATATATATATATATATGTATATATATATATATATATATATATATATATATATATATATATATATATATATATATATATATATATATATATATATATATATATATATATATATATATATGTGTGTGTGTGTGTGTGTGTGTGTGTGTGTGTGTGTGTGTCTGTAAAGCAATACATACCCCACGCAAACGCACTTACACATGCTTGCTGGTGTTTATATATGCTTGACTTGTATGGCTTATCGATGGTAAATGGTTTGTGATACAGTGGGAGCCGGTACGGGAATGTCTGTTCGTTAGGAGGTTGCTCTAACCAATACACTATTGCTGTGCTGCTTCATTTGCATATGTACCCATATACCCATGACTCCTGGTTCCCCAAACACACACCCCAATGCCTCCCTAACACTGCTGTCATCCATTCTCCAGTCAGATTCACGGTGTATCCACACCACTACACAATGGCCACTCCTTACTCCTATAGACCCATCACATCAGTTGACTCACTCCACGTATCCTCAGAACTCCCATACGTTTAGTCCATAAACATTGGTGACATGAGCGACCAAAAGAATACTAATCACAATTTTTTGGGTTGCCCCACATGGAACACGCATCTGTTTATGTCAAAATTAGACTGTATAATTCATTACATCCTTACTCCCGTTAACATGACACTACAATAAATTAATATGTATGACTATTTGGTAATGCACACGGTACACATGAGAGCTAATTATGTACGTGTTCAGCGTGTTTCTTTTACAAATAGACTGGTTTAGTAATTGGCGTTGCCATAGCAGGCAGATCACGGAAATGATTCCATGTGTGGGAAAGTCCTCACATTTGATTATTTTCAGCACAGCGCTGACTTCAGACATTATACACACTTCTGCGTTTTAACAGTTTTGTCCCATCCCTCTTCTGCACAACCAATTATTCTATCTACTGTCTAGGTTTGTAAGGGCACATTTATGTTATTTATGTCTGCAAATGGAATGGATATGTTACAGAGAATGTGCTTCTACATATTGATGTCTGCATGTGTGTATGCATATATACCTATAACAAACTTACTGACCTCCAAGGGGCAGTCCAGTTAGAACCAGCCCATCCAACCCTGGCACGTCTGGCTCCATAATTTCATACCCATAGTTCCTCCACCCCACCCATGTTCAAAATACACGCATACCATCCATTGTCCACTTGTTATCACTGCCATGACACACCTCCACACATTGCCTTCTCCAGGGCGTTAGGGACCCTACATGTATGTTGTCCCAACCCATGTATTCTCAGGCTCTCCCACCATTTAGTCCTTGAACCTACCTGCCCTTGCTTTTGTAATGGTCGGAAGGCCAAATGGTCTATCAATTTTTGAGTAGCCCCACCAGGGATTACCCTCTGTCTGTAAAGTAGACTTAGCAGATCGACAGTGTTACTCCCACTTGTAATATCCTGCCTGTGGTGTGCGCAGCAGTGCTTTGCTCACTCCTGCCCAGCTGGATATGACATACGCTGACAGCGTTATATAGTACTGGGGTTACTGTTGATTCTCTTCTCATTCCTTTTGTGTGCTTTATTGTTACAACGTTCATTCTTCATATATATATATATATCATATATCTGTATATACTTATATATATATATATATATATATCATATATCTGTATATACTTATATACATTTCCTATGCTGAGCACTGCTTATACCCACACAAGTGCACTCAGACTTGCTTACTGGTAGTTATATGTGTTTACTGCTGCTTATTTGTGCTCACACCTGCTTACTAGTGCCTTATTCATTATGACAGTGCCACTTTGCTTGAATTATATTTAAGTTAAATATCTCATGCGATTCTCTTATGTCGGTTTTATGGCAAAACGACATTCATTCCACATGGAAAATTATATGTGCTATTGTTGGATTCGAACCGTGAATGCCTGTTTGATAGACGGATGCTCTAAACACTACACTATTGACATTTATGTTGATTACACACGTTTTTCTCTATTTGAATGAATATGATGTGTAAGCTATGCTTGGCGGAGGGCAGCGATGCGAAGACATGCTGTGCTTTGCTCACACCTTCGATATTGTTGCAATTCAAAATTATAATAAGGACACGGGGACAGGGAATCTAATTGTGACAGTTCTAGGGACAGGGCTCTACAATCCACTACATGCTTGTGTGTTTACTACTTAGATTTTATTTTACTGTTCATGGACACTCTTGTATGCTTAGCATAAATTTCAGTATCCACGGACACTGACTTACTGACTTACTACTAGGGGCGGGCTCTATTAATAGGCATAGTAGGTTTTGCAAGTGTCAGGGCATGTTTACGCCTCCGTAGAGCACTTGTACATGCCCCATGCACTTGCACACGTTTCCTGTGCACGTTGACGGTGCAGCAGCATTCTCATACATATTCATATGGTGCTGCTGCACCATCTGTAGTGAGGACGCTCGGCGCAAGGCTAAAACTGCCGAGCTTCTTGAATCCCAGGGATTGTCTTTGCCCAACTGTACTACATTTGATTTGTAATAGTCGTCACTATCGATGCAGAATTTTTGTATCATCTCTGAACAAATTTTGTGTTATTTTATTTTTTAAAAAACTGTCTTTTGTCTCATGAAAAAAAAGTCTTTAGAGTCTGCAGAGCAGTATACTCACCCATTTAAGAAAAGTAAAGTAAGTATGCTTAAGTTTTATGCAACTTCTATGTTCCCTGGAAATGTCTCAGACAATGGCTTCTATGAAACACGATTCACCATATCAGAATATTATAACCAGGACAACTCTCTTATGCTAGGCAAACTATACTCCTGAATAATGGTCTGTAATAATGCTGTTTGACAATCCTTGCCTACATTCTTATCTGAGAATTGACTACAGCGAATAAATTATTGGGTAGTATCTGCACAATGATTACTAGGTATCTTTCTCTTCAATGTTTTGGAATCAGAAAAAGGTCTGGTAGATAAACATTTTTGTTAGGTTTCATAGAATAATAAAATCATAGAAATTCCAAGGTATTTGAGTCTTGCAACAATGTACACCTTGCTAGCATCCACTCTCAATCCCTGCCCCTCCTTTCCAAGAGTTTTAGTCCAGTCATACTTAGAGTGAGTTATACCAATCCAATCACCTGCATTCTATTTAAAGGACAACATTTTATCTCACTGTTTAATATGCAGGGGCAGTCTGTTATGCATGTGGGGAAAGCAATGATTAATCAATATATCTCTGTCATGTTCTTTTAAATTTCTGCTGTAGCATTCATAGAACTATTAGACTGGATATTATATACAGGAGATCCATCACACCTGGATTTCTAATGGCATGGAAAGAAATACATAGATCGACCTTCAAGATACTATAAGATACTAAATGGAGCAACAATGCTTCCAAGCTCTGTTGTTAGCTAAGGGAATTTAGGTCTGTGATCTTCTTACTTAGAAATATCTGTGGTCTTTCTACTTGTTTGATATGTCTTGTGAGATACAGTATATCCCAAAGGGGGGTTTGTACTCAATAACCGGTCTAACCAATACTGGATATCAGTTTGCAGTATTTGCAAAAAGGTAAGCACCAGTGTGTTTATTGCTGACAATGCTGATAACATAGTGTGCATCATTTTCAGAGACTGTATTTATATTGTTAAACTTTTTATTTACAAATGAGTGGGTCTTCTAATACTTATACCAAGCAAGGATTGAAAAGATTACTTATTCTTAATGAGTACTTTGATATGTGAGTTTCGGTGTTATACTCAATCATACAGACATTGCTAAAATACTTGTTTTTACTGTTTTAATACATCAAGGAGGTGTACGTCTCTCACAAAAAATTGCGAACACTTGATTTGCAAACCTTTCTTAACACTGTCAACTAGCTAAGTGTTCCATCAGTAAAATTGTATCTGACAACAGATGTGGAAACAAGTTCATCTAGTTCTTCCTTGAAAACCTCATGAAGATGTAAGCCTGGAAAGTTGCATAGCCCATCCTCAAACAATATTAAATTAATATATTTAGGGTGTTGTTGTTACTACTAACGTGAATAATTGTTTGCAAATATCTGCTTTCTGAATCTTTTTTTTACTGTGTTCTTAACCTTAAAATTGAGTGGCATAGTCTAGATACAGGTCTGCTATATCAAGAGCTTTAGCTGCATGGTTTTTAACCCTTTTTGAGGCATTCCAGCTACAAATTTTCAATTAGTAGCACTTGTGTTATCACTTAGATGTACTCTTAGACCTTCTTCCTTTACCCTCTTAGCTCTTTCTGGCCTCTCTCCCTCAGTGTCAGACTACTATGGATGGAGAATTTCCTTCATTTTCTCCTGCCAGTCATCCTGAGACAGTGTAGCAACTGCCTCATGTACATGGACAGCCCTCTACTACTACCACCTAGGAACACAATTTGTGAGAGATGCAATTACATCAAACACCTAGTGTCACTGCTGTCTCACCTGCAAACCAGTATATCTGACACAGAGAAGGTTGGCAACATCAACACCACATCTCAAACACCACCCATACCTACACAACACACCCCACAAATGCGGAGGTCCTCAACAAAATCATACCCAAACAAAAGAGACCTCTGAGGCATAAACACATGCAAACTCCACTGTCCACCACACCACATACCACACATAGTCCACACACCTGTTTCTCACAGCCACTAAGGCCTAAACAGAAACCCAACGCATTAGTCATAGGATACTCCATTGTGAGGCACACATATGTGCCCCTCACCAGGCTGGATAAGGAGAAAGTCATGGTTAGTTGTTTGTCGGGTTCCAGAATGTGCCATATCACCAATGCACTCAAATCTCTTACAGGTACTGTTATGACTCTGCCAGTCCATGCTGGGGTGAATGGCTTGAGACATACCTCTCTGAACTATATGAAGATAGACATGATTGAGCTCACTGAATATGTGTCCCAGGCAGGTATGTTTTTAGCCTTAAGCAGCATTCTACTGTCACCCAGAATGACGCCTCAATACAAACAGAAAATGATCGACTTTAACAAATGGCTTAGTTTCTGGTGTCATTCCAAGGGGATCGAGTACCTGACAGCCTGGGATGACATGATTGACAAACCACGATGCTTTGCCGGAGATAGCCCGCATCTGTCTGTCTTGGGCTTTAGGCTCCTGGCAAAGGCTCTTGCCTCCCCCTTTGTGCCTTTTTTAGGCAATGCCATGAGGTGAAAGCTAACAATATAAAAATTTCATCAAAACGTAAATTAAAGGTCATGCTGCTAAACACTAGGAGTCTAAACATAAAACTGCACTCATTGCAAGTATTCTTAACCCTGGAAGAAGCTGACATTTGTGCACTCACAGAAACCTGGTTCAAAGCTGCGGAGAGCACCCCAGCCATACCAGGTTACTCATCCTATCATTCATTCAGACACCAAACCATGGGCAGCAAAGCAAAAGGAGGTGGAGTTACAATATATATAAAAGAATACACACTTTTAGGTTGGTCAAACAGTATGATGCATAGGAAACATTCCAGGTGCAGTTAACAATTGACAAGGCCCCTATTCAAATCATAGCTAGCTATAGGCTTCCAACTTTGATACAAGATGCCCACTCCACCTATCTAGACCTCTTCGAATCTATCAAGATTCAAACCTTTACCCTGATCCTGGGCAATTTTAACTATCCAACCATAGATTGGAAGAAATACTCATGCCAAAACTAAATGCACAGAGATTACTTGATTTCATTAATGCAAATGCCTTGGACCAGCTGGTTGACACCCCCATAAGAGGTGAAAATATTTTGGACTTGGTATTAATCAACATGAGTAACCACTGCAGCATCCCTATATTGTCATCATCCCTGGTAAGATCCAACCACAAAGCAGTGCTTTCAAAGCCACCATCCCCCCCCCAAGCTAGGGTCAAGCAAAAAACACTTCTCCAAAGCTGATTACAGCCTCCTAGGGGAAGGTATAAACAGCTTCACAGCCCCCTCCATAGGAACTGGCACATATGTCCAAACCTACACTAAAGTATTATATGAGCATTTATACAGCTGCATGGACTCAGGAATACCAGACAGGATGAAATCATCCTCCTCAATGAAAAGTAAACCTTTCCCATGGACATCTACAATAAATAAACTCTATAATAAAAGGAAAAAATTGCTGTCCAGGACCAAGAAGGAGCAGGTGCCTAATTGGAAGCAATCTTTCCTTAGCCAGAACAAACAAATAAGAGCACTAGTGAAACCCTGCAAAGCAAACTTTGAGTCCAGACTGGCCACATCTACTAAAGACAATCATAAGACCTTCTTCACATATGTCCGCAGTCTCAAGGGAAGCACCCAGATCTGCTCAGAACTGGTTGTCAAGGACACCACATACACAAACGCGGTAGATATAGTCAACCTACTGGCAGACAGGCTCAGTGAAAACATCACTCCTCTGCCCCCCCCCATCAGTAAAACAGGACATCCCTAGTACCTGCCCCCCTTCCCTTATCTCTAGGGAGCAAGTCATCACTGCCCTCTCAAAGGCAAAAAATACAGCATCCGTGAGACCCATTAACATCCCAGGCTGCATCCTACATGAACTCAGGCAGGATTTTGAAGCACCATTATGCACCCTATTCAACCAAAGCCTGAGTACTGGCTTCATCCCAGCTGAGTGGAGGACAGCCACTGTCATCCCTTTGCACAAAGGTGGAGCTTCCACCAGTCCAGGAAATGATAGACCCATCAGCCTAACTAGCCTGATCTGCAAGGCCATGGAGTGGATTATTATGGACCTCATTAACAAGGACATTGGCAAACTCCAGACACTTGATCCCACACAGTTTGTTTTTTGTCAAGGGGTGGTCATGCCTGTTAAATTTGGTCGACCTCTTTGAGACAGTCATCAAGGCCATAGACAAGGGGAAGATGGCACACACCACCTACCTTGTCCTGGCCAAAGTCTTCAATACTATTTCCCACTCAGGTATAATAGATACACTCTCTCAACTAGGCATCAATACATATGTTACCAGATGGATAGCAAATTGGTCACTGATAGACCCCACCTAATCAAAAGAGCGGAGACCACCTCAAGTAGTAGACCCGTAACAAGCAGTGTACCCCAGGGATCGGTCTTTGGGCCCCTGCTGTTTGGGATATACTTCTCAGAGGTTCAGGCCTAATCTACTGAGCTATGGCTGACCAAGCTTGCAGATGACTGCAAGCTGGGTGCTGTCATCAATTACCCTAGTGATATGGGCATCCTCCATGAGGGTCTCACCCAAACAAATGACTGGTGCCAGAAACATGGTCTCAAACTGAATGCCAAAAACTTCATCATTATCCCTTTTGGGGAGAGTGACATCCCTGCAAATTATCACATTGATAATAAGGTCCTAAGCACACAGTCAGTAATGAGGGACTTGAGCACCCAGGTCGATAGCAAACTGACTTTTGACCACCATATTGTCTCCATTGTACAGAAAGCTTTGTACATGGCTCACCTCATTAGTAAGAGTATCTTATCCAGGGATAAGGTGGATATAACATCCCTGTATTATTCCCTTATAAGAACCATTATTGAGTACAATGCTCCTTTCAGCATGTACTTCACAAAGCACATGCAGCAACTGGAGAGACCAAAGAGGTTCCTCACCCAGAGAACTAGGGCTTCAAACATCTACCCTACATAGATAGGATAAAAGCCCTATCCCTCTACTCAGACTCCTACAGACTCCTCAGATGTGACCTCTGTCTGGCATACAAAGCAATCTCAGACCCCACTCTGATGGGACTACTGCAGATCCGCAAGTCAAGCTCCACTCAAGTAACCTACACACGTGACCTCAACCTAGTCTGTGATATTAATAAGATTTGTTGGCAGGACAGATTTGTGTCCCAAAGACTCCCCTTTTTGTTGAATAGACTCCCTGTCCACATAAAGCAGAGTACCTCATTAACCCTTTTTAAGTGCAACCTGGATAACTGGGTGGGGAACAGAAAATACACCTCTGGGATTCCACCTGTGTCCCTGCTGGACAGTGGCATAGGGTGCTGACTTGTTGGAACATGGGCTAAATTCTTGGCTAGGCTTGTAAGGGCCTCAGGGCCAATAGCCTAGCAACTTGCTATGATCCTATGATTTCAATTTAGCAAGCATTCCTTCTTATTAATTTCTCAATAATGATTACAATTCCACTAAACAATTTTAGTCTGTTTATAATGTTAGGAATCCTTCATATAGAGTCCATCACTTTGTACAAACTTATTACATTTGAAATCTTTTAGTTAAAAGGCTGAGTTTTAGAACTCTGGGAAAAAAACTTTGGATTTATACACAGGGTCTATAAAGTTCTTATGAATTTAAGAAAGGTGTCGATCTTCAAATGTTCCACATGAAAACAGTTTCAAACTTATCTGCTGGTTTGGAAGAAATTTAACAAAATTGAATCAGTTTTTATAAGCTAAATGAATTTCAGAGTTCAAGGTTCAAATTGTTTGCTGTTTCAACAATTTGTTACTATAGTCACTACAATCAGTCATTTTCAACAATACAGTCTCAGACATATCTCATATTCCATATAGCTGACATACCTACATTTCAATAGTCATCCCTCATCCTTTCATTTATACAGTGTTTTCAAGAGGCTGAGTTCACCATATTACCTTGTACTATATGTCTTAAGTAATGCTAGACAGTTTTCTGTAATGCTTAATGTGTTGAATTATTTTTGTTAAACTAACCTCCTCCAAGGAACAGTCACCATTGTTTCATGCAGCATTAAGTTTACCCACACATACCGTGGCATCCTTGACAATCTCTTTATATAACTACTTATGGGCTACATGGTCATTAGCTGACAAGTCATACCAGAAAGTCTTAGGTTGCTAGCTTAGCAGATTCCTGTTGTCATGCTGACAGCAAAGTTCAAATATTTGTAACTGTTTCCTGTGAAGGTAGACTGACCATGTCATGTTTTTTGAAAGTACACTCTGTAGCAGTATACATCAAGAAGGCTTCAATAACAACTCCAAACATTCAATTTATGGTCAATTATAGTTCTTACCAAGTCCTCTTATATAGTGAGCATGTAAGGGAAAACCTCCTTCAGGTATTTTAGTTGGTTCTGTATGAAACAACATGAGATGAGGCTAGAAATGCCAGCAGAACTAATTGTCCTCCTCTTTATTTGTTTCTCCTACTTCAGCGTCTCCTGGCCTTGATAAACTGCTTCCTCGCTTGAATTCTTGGCTGGGTGAAGTTGGCTCTCCTTTTGCACCTGATAGAGGACTTCTCCCTTGTCTCACAGCTAATTGCTGGCAAACTTTTTGTCGGGGCTGCTGAACTGCGTTTGTGCTAGAAACCTAATCACCTTCAGCAGTATTTTGATTACATTCAGTATTTTAGACTGTGTTGCATGATCGGTTGCTTTCATCAAGCTGCATGAGCCTACGTGCAGTTCTTTTGTTGGAATTCTTCATCATTCAGAAATTGTTTAGTCTGCTTTAGTTTACCAAACCAAGAAATCAATAGAGTTTCACTTATAGGTTAATAGTTTAGTTCTAAGCTAACTGCCCTTGCGAGCCATTTTAAGCCTAGTCAATTATCCCTTGCCAGACTAAAACCCTGTACCTTGTGTTTGCAAGGCAACCACCTTAGCCATTAAGCCACCCTCCCAACCCTCTCTATGGTTTATTCCAGTTTCCAATTCACATACAGTATAGAAACTAAAAACACACTCATCTCTGACTTCAGTACAGCAGATGCAATTAAACTCATTTTTTTGTTTTCCATCTGTACGACTTCTTCCTCCTTTTCTTCCACATAGACATGAAAAAGCATAGCATGCAACCATTCAGCTTAGTAGCCTCTCCCTCTCCTGTCTGCTGGCACAGATTCATAAGTAACAGCATTCAAATGGTATTTAATGCTGCTCACTTCCATAAGAAAAATGTTTTCTGCTGTTAACATCATTCTGTTCTATGTCTGTAACTTTGCTATGCATACAATTCAAATAATGCAATCTGTCAGTGAAAGAGTGTCTCCCCCAAGAGAGAGAGTCAATCATATTCTGTGCCTCTGTTCGAATAGCTGCAGCCTTCCGTATATATCAAGCAAACCCAAAACAGGCAAATAAATAAAAAAGGTCAGGATACACCTAACAACTACTAATGCCAGCTGTCAGCATTCATTCATTCCTGTAATGAAGTAAAACAAGCCTAAGTCACTCTCAAATTGTGGTCACAAGTGTGTTCTGTATCTCATGGTCGAAATGCTGATACAGCCAGTTGTCTGCATTTCTTATTCACACTAAGTTACAGTAATTCGGTGTCACTCTCACGATCTGCTCACTAGTGTAAGTGAATCATGTCATCAGATATTTACTGGTTCATCTGACAGAGACAATAAGATGGTATGGAGGTGATTCTTCTGGAATCAGAAATCTCAGACCACATGACAAATGGTGTTAGAAGGAACTTTCAAGAGGCTAGTGCACACACACACATGCACACACGCACACACACACACACACACACACACGCACGCACACACACACACACACACACACACACACACACACACACACACACACACACACTCACACACACACACACACACACACACACACACACACACACACACACACACACACACACACACACACACATTGTTTACAGTGGGATTTGTTTTGAGACCTAAGTATAGCTCATCTTTTGTCAGGAAGATGTGGTATAAAGTCATCAATGCACACAGTGAAGTTTTATTTACCCCTCCCCCCATTATGGATTAAACAATTTTTATTTTTATAATTAATTCATGCTACTTTACATTACTTTACATACCTTGGTTGACAGTGGTTTTAGTAGGCATAAAACAGTTTTATCAAAGTTCTCACAACTATGAGAAGAAATACATGGAAGTATATGCTTTTCTGGCTGCTGATCACTTTGTCAAATGCTGTCATTGGCAACAAAGGGCACTGATGTCTTTTTTTATCAAACAAAACACTTGGTCAAGTGCTGAGTTTATTAAAAACAGGAATGCTGACTGTTCAATTTGTTTTAGGGATGCGATTTGAATTACCCTAAGTAGCTGTGTGTTAAAGGTGAAAAAAGGATATATTGAAAGTTTTAACATCAGTACTGGGAGTGTGTGTGGAAGTTTTGTTGGTTAGGGTTAGTGTATAGTCTAGGTAAGGTGATAGTATTAGTATTTTGCAAGTATGATACTGCATGGGGAGTTTATGGGAGTGTCTTTGTATAGTGGTAGATTTACAGAAAGTGTTTTTCATAAGGTAATGTGTCAAGCTGGGGTTAGGATCAGGGTTAGGCTTAGGGTTAGCACACAAGTTAAGACTGTGCAAGATTTGAAAATGTACCAGTTACAGTGTAAATATCAGTGACAGTTTTCTTCAACATACTGTAGAATTTCACTTGATGGCATGCAATAGTTTTGTCACTTAGTTTTGCAACTATTAATATGTATGTGAAAATATTGCATATTTTCATAATTACTAGCAATGTCTCCAGTATACTATATTGTGCATGCAGAGTGAAAATGGATTTTTCTGTCTCCCCCCATGAAATGTGACACCATGCCCCTCAATAATATGCAGCTTTCCAGTTAAGAATATATGAGTGTAATTATGATAAGATGAATAAGACTGGCAAAAAGTGATTAAAAACTTGAGTGCAGGAGTCCTAGACTTGCAATCTTAGTGTCAATCGGTTACTAACACCTTCACCTTTCTTATGCTGCTTGGAGTTAAGTCACTTAGCTGAGGAAGTCACAAACAAAATATTTCGGGACACCATAAGGAGCTACAGGTGTTAAATGGAACTATATAGAAACAGGTGTCATCGCCACAAATTAGTTAACTATTTGTGTCCTCAGATCTATGTAGGTATGCATTATCTGTCTGTCAGTCTATCGATTGTTTATATATATTACACATTTAGACACACACACAAACACACACACACACATAAAACATATATATATATATATCTATATCTATAATGCATATGTATAAATGGAGATAGACAGATGTACAATATCTATTATTCTTCCTAAAACAACTGGAATATTAATGTTTGGAGTGGAACTGTGAAGTACTGTGCATAAAAACCGGCAGACTAATGTATCTGACTAGAAGCACAGGCTACACAGGGAATAGGAAAATTACAAGCTGTGAAGACATAAGAGCTTAGACTAAACTTTTCATCTCCTTGCTGGTATCAAGCAAAAGCCCTTGGGCTACAGTGCTTTCTACACGAAGGGTGCAATCATCCTTTTATGTTCCTTAATGCAGTTCTGCAGATAAAGACTCCATTGTGCATTAGTCCATTTTTATGCATATGATGCTGCAAAGCAAAGGTATTAGTGAATGAGCACTGCAGTAATGTCAGACAGCGAAGTGTACAGCTACAATTACGAATGTTTTACAAGTCATGCTAATACACACATTATCTGTGATACTGCTTCTGAATGTGTGAATCTTGACAGTCTGATTTTTGTAAAGGAAATGAAATACATGCCTAATACACTTCAGAATGGATGATACTGAGTATAAATTGCCATAATATCTAGGATTTGTCATGCTGCTTCAAAAAAAACAAAGTATTGATTCAACAGAGAAATAAGCCAACTAGATAAGATTCAGCTCTTGATGGAAAACAGTTGAATGATGGTGTTTAAGATCAGTAAATAACATTTGAACAAGTAAAAAAATAACAATGTGAAAGTGAGAAAAATGTATAATATATGTATGGGTGTAGGTTTCTTCATTGGAATTACAACTTATCAAGCACAAATGCTTAAAGATTAAATTGTAAAAAAAAACTAACACAAATTACTCTGCACCCCTTGCTGATTATATATACCATCTCCAAGATTGCACTTCAGTGAGAAAATGGCAAATTTCCCGATACCTGCTGTACTGGGATCTTATGCAAAAATAAAAGTCTGCGTGTCTATAGAATAAAGCAGCAAGTTACACATCAGTAAGTCACATGACATCAGAAATGCTCGGCTTACAGATCTAAACCTCTTCTACAACATCAACAGAATGGTTTGGAAGGAAAGGCATATTTCAGAGAGGATACTGCTGGTCTGATGTCTCCCCATCCAGATAAAGCTAACTTCATCCCTGTCCATATTCAAGTGCAACTTGAATATATGGATGGGAAAAAATTTACCCCAGGACTGCTCCCTATATTAATAATAGACAGAGGCAGCTCTTAAATGCTTTATCACATGTATGGGTCCCCTCAAATTATCTATGGTATGCTTCTATTTTTTCCCATTCAACTAATGTATAATTATCACCCATGGGATGGGTAACGTTAGTCTAGCTTTGAGCAGAAAAAGTGAAATTGGCTAGGCTTAAAATGGTCTGCAAGGGCAGCTTCCCTACTACTTACCTATGAACCTATGAACTTATGTACGGTAAGCTTTCAATAACACATGCTATCTTTTATTCAATATGATAAAAGAAACGTTCAACAAAATGAATATCTACCATATACATATATATATATATATATATATATATATATACACACACACACACACACACACACACACACACACACACACACACACACACACACACACACACACACACACACACACACACACACACACACACATATCTAAATGTATTGATATTCATCTATAATTATCTATCTGTGTCTCTCTCTCTCTCTCTCTCTCTATATATATATATATATATATATATATATATATATAAACACACACACACACACACACACACACACATACATCTAATATTCATGGGTGTCGTGCAATTGACTAAAGGCACATTTGGTCTAACTATCGGGTAGTGTGTGAACTACATCCACTACGCATTTGTGGAAATAGTCTGTGATATGATCATGATAAGACTGAATGTGTGATGTTAAGTTGCTGGCATGTGTGGTGTTCTGAGTGCCTTAGTTATAGTTTGTTTTATTATTAGGACAGTTTATGTTGTTTAAATATTTAGTTATGACTGGTTTAAGGTGTCGTGGTATTTTTTACTTATTAGTGGCATTACTAGCTTTTATTTACATATAATGCCAGTATTTGGTGACTTGTAAAAGTTGATGTCTTAGTGGTACGTGGAAGGTGGATTTTTAAGGTAGCTATATTTTTGGAGAGGGTTGCTGTTGTTCATTTTATTTTATGTTATTTGGGAGGTAGATATTAGGAATATGCATTTTTCTCCAGTTATGCAACGTGAAATTTATATTTTGTTTTTTTTTTTAGTTTTTTTAATGTTGTTAGTTTTTTATCATTCATGATATAATTGTATTTGTGTGTGTATTTGCATGGTTCCCATTCAGAAGCCTGAAACATCATAAGCCTGAAAAAAAAAAAAAAAAATTAAAAAAAAAAATCAAAATCCTGAAAGAAAACCAAAAATCCTGAAAAATGAAAAAAATGAAAAATCAAAAAAAAAAAAAAAAAAATGAAAAAAAAACAAAAAATGCTAATATGTCTCAATAAAGAAGACTATAATAACACTAATATACTGACCCTGACCCACTACCTAACCCTAACCCTGTCCACTCCCCTACACACCTCACCCACCTACACCTCACCCTAAACCACCCTAACCTAAAACAACCCTAACCCCAATATTTGTCACTATTGCATACATGCCTAATGCCATCCCTAACCCTAACTAAACTAACTCTAACCCCCCTAAAAAAAAAAAAAAAACAAACCACACTTACCTGACCCCAACGCATGACCTAACACCACAGGGCTAACAATAGCAAAGCCACAATGACATCAGTATGTCTATTTTGTGTTTTTCAGTTTTTTTTTTTTTTTTTTTTTTGGTCTTTCAGATTTTTTGCTTTTTTTTTTTTTTTTTTTCAGATTCTGAATTTTTTTCAGCTTTTGGTTTTCAATTTTTTTTTTCAGGCTTATGATGTTTCAGGCTTCTGAATGGGAACCATTTGCATACATACACATATGTACATATGTATTTATTTACTTTATTTAACATTTGTTTACCAAGAAAGTCCGAATTCGAACAAAGCTAATTTTCAGCAGAGGCCCAGGGAGAAATGCTCCAGATGCGTGTCTTTGTAACATGGGAGGAAACCAGAGTACTCAGAGAAAACCCACACAAATGTAAGGAGGACATGCAGCCAAGAATTGAATCGGAGAAAGTCTTGCTGTGAGGAGACAATGCTACCGCTGCACCACTGTGCCATCCATGTATAGATAGTGCAGAATGTTAAGCATTCACTTGTTTGTTATGTTCATTCTGTAGGAAGAATATTCAAACATCTGGAATCCTGAATATATGCTTGATGGGCTAAATGACTGTTGAATACTGTGTTTTGTTTCACTGAGTACATGACAGTAGTGGGTAAGAGATCATTCATTGCATGGTTTAGGTATGAATAGAAAGATTGCACTTCTGCTTTATGCTTTTTGCATGCACAAAAGATAATCAAGCATTGAATATATTTTTAAGTTGTGCAGATTAGAACATCAGCTGGGCAAATCAGAAGATGTAGAGGAACAGAACACCATTTACTGTTGTCCATAGGAAAACACTGCTAGAACGGTTCCTTAGTGTGCATTTGCAGTGATGTTTTTCTTCTGAGAGAATTCTCCCTTCTTCATGTTTCCTGTCTGTTGTGGGTGATAGTATATATAAGTTGAAAGAATATGGAGGGCTGGCCTCCCACACTGAGTACTGAGATGCCCCTCTCAAAAAAATGATTTTGTCTACTTATGTAATACGTGTGTGTTTGGATTAATGTGACAGTATTTTGGTAGATTTTGTTATTTTATTGCATGTGTTTTGTGTTGTAGGTTACTAGTGCATTAAGTCAGTGCTGTTTGATATTTTGAGGTTTAGCATTTGCTGCATTCTTGATTTTCGGATGTAGCCAAATGTAAATTGATGTATGCATAGATTATCATAGGAGTTTATTATGCTATCAATCTAGAGGGCATTTCAAGCCTATCCATTTCATCCCAATGTAATACCATAGATATGCTAGTCAATACCAAGGACTGCATTTAGTAATGACTGTCCATATCCAGGAGGGTTGTGGACACTATCCCTAGTAAGAATTTATGGTGCCACATCCACTCGTCCAGGTTGTGTCATAGAGGTGCTCTGTTTCACATGAAATGGTAGCCTATTCCAAAGACACAGCAGTTACGAAGGGATAAAATCTGTTTCTCCTGCATGTCCTATTTAAGTTGCAGGCCAAATTTAGGTCCCTGGGAGGGGTAGCTCTAGTCCTGTTTGATTTATGGATGTGCAGCAAAGTCATTAAGTTTGGGTCTGAGATTGCTCTGTAAGCAGGCATAAGTATCCCCTAAGAAGTTTATACAATGCCGAGTGACAGAGACTTTAGTCAGTCTGTGTAATGTATGTGCTGGAGTTTCTTGATCTTCTTTGTTGAAAACCACTGACTTCTCTCTAATTGCTGCAGGTGCTTTGTATGGTACATGCCGAAATGGGCATTATACTCCATTATGGGCATGATTAGTGCCAAGTATAGAGGGGTTATAACCTCCTTTGCCCTTGATGCAATGACTTTACTAATCAAGTGTGCTATATAGAAATCCTTGCTTACTACAGTAGACACATAGTAGTCAAAGTTAAGGATGCAGAAAACTTGTTATCCCAGATCCCTTCCTACTTTGTAGGTACTTAGGGCATTGTTGTAGGTACTTAGGGCATTGTTTTTGATTTGATAGTGTGAAGGGACATAGTTTTTAATGAAGGTAATGATGATGCATTTCTTTGCATACAGTTTGAGACCGTGACTAAGATACCAGTTGTTGGTCTGCATAAGACCGTCTTGGAGTATACTGGCATCATTTGGGGATTCAATAACTGCACCTAGTTTGCAGTCATCTGCAAACTTGGTCAGCAACAACCCCTTAGGTTTGGCCTGAACTTCTGAGAAGTATATACCAAACAGTAGAGGACCCAGCACTGACTCTTGTGGCACCCATCTGGTGACAGCTCTGCTGAGTGATGTGGAGTCACCCACTTTCATAGTGTATGTCCAGTTTGTGAGTCAGTTTGCAACCCATCTTACAACAAAGGGGTTTTCATTCAGTTTGCTAAGTTTATCAGGAATGCCTGAGTATGGGATTGTGTTAAATGCATTTGCCAAGTCAATGTATGCTGTGTGCACAGATTTGCCCTCGTCAATGGCCTTGGTCACATTTTCAAAGAAATCTACCAGATTTAACAAGCAGGATCTACCCTTGACAAAGCCAAATTTGGTCGGATCCATGGTTTGAAGGTCACCTATGTCTTTATTTATTAGGTTCATAATGATACGTTCCATGACCTTACAGATGAGGCTGGTCTTTAATGGGTCTATAATTCCACAGGTCTGTTGCTAGGCCGCCTTTGTGGAGAGAAATAACTGTTGCTGTTCTCCATTCCACAAGAACAAAGCCTGTGGTTAGGCTATGATTGAAAAGGGTACTTAATGGTGATGCTATTTCATGTTTTCAAGGCCTGGGATGCTGCCTGGTTGCATAGAGGCTGTGTTGTTTGCCTTTAATGATCTGCTCTTCAGATATGTGGTGGGGGTTGGGGGCAAGGTTTGTGATAAGTTTGGAGGGGATAAGGGAGTGAAATTTCACCAAACCTATACGCTAGCAGGTTTGCTATCTGTGTGGGGTCAGCGTGTGATAACATTTGTCACTAGTTCTGCAAATTCTTGAGTCCTACCTTTAAGTCTATGTACATAGCTGTAAAAGGCCTTATGGTTATCCTTGGCTGTGCTTGGTAAGTTTTTCTCAAAGTTACCCTTAGAGGATTTGACATGTCTTATTTGCTTGTTGAGGCTGAGGAGGGTGCTTTTCCATTCTTGGGGCTGCGGCTTTATTTTCTTGGACAGCAACTTTCTGCATTTGTTGTAAAGTTTGTTGATGCTGGATGTCCACCATGGCAGCTTGTTATGACTTGGGGTTCTGGCTTTGATTCTTTCTGAAACAGCCGAGTCCATACACTTATACAAGTGATTGTACAGGGCTTTCGTCCAAGCTTCGGTGTATTTATCACTTCCAGTTGGGATGGGGCTTGGAATGCATTTATACCTTCATCTTGGAGGGTATAGTTTGCTTTGGTGAAGTTTTTCAGTCTGACTTTGCCCTTTGCGAGTTCTGGTGTTGATGCCAGCTTGAAAGTGACAGATTTGTGGTCAGATTTAACTAATGAGGGTCCAAGAGTTGCGGCAGTGCATCTGTTTGTCATGTTAGTGATGACCAGATTTAGTATATTTCTTCCTCTTGTTGGGGTATGAACAATTTGTTCCAGGGCATTTGAGTTAATAAAGTCAAGAAACTTTTGCGCTAGTGAGTTAGGGCTAGCACAGGTTTCCCAGTTAATGGTGGGATAACTGAAATCCCCCATAACTAGAATGTTCGGTAATATTTGAATTGACTCCAATTTGGTCAAGTAGGCTTCATGCACATCATGACCTATGGAGGGGGATCTATAACTGGCTGTGACTTGAATGGGGGTCTTACCTACAGTAAACTGACCTTGGAGTAAATCTATGGAGTTGCCCAGTCTAACTAGATGGGAGGTGAATTTATTTCTAATATAGATAGAAACACTGCCTCCTTTGGTTCTCAGATGTTTGTTTTGTTGTTTGAAGGTGTGAAAGGCATTGTAGCCTTGCAAGACTGGGGTAATCTCTGAGGCCTCAACCAGGTTTCTCTGACTGCAGATACATTTACATCTTCTAGTTACAGAAGTGCTTCCCAGGGTGTGCAGTTTTTGGTTTAAGCTCCTAGTGTTTAGCAGCATAACCATTATTTTGTCATGATTGGCACATTTCACTTCAGTAAGTTTGTTTTCGAGACCTTGCCTAAAAAAGGCGTTATGGGGGAGGCAAGAGCCTTTTCCAGAAGCTGAATGACTATTGGTGCCAGGTACAAACTGTCTCTGGCAAAGCAGCGAGGTTTGTCAGCCTTGACTTCCCAGGCTGACAGAAACTGGATCCCCTATGAATGACACCAAAACTAAGCCAATTATTGAAATCAATCATTTTTTGTTTATACTGTGGCATAATTCTAGGTGAGAGTAGTATGCTGCTCAAGGCTAGTGACACACCTGTCTGGGACACACACTCACTGAGCTCAATCATGTGTTTCTTCATATAGTCCAAGTGAGGTACATCTCAGGTCGTTCATTCCAACATGAACTATGACAGAGTCATAATGGTACTTGTTGCTGAGAGACATGAGTGCATGTATGATCTGATGAACCCTGGCACCAAACAGGCAGATGACTGTGACTTTCTCCTTGTCTAACCAAGTGAGTGGGACATCTATGTGTCTCACTATGGAGTCTCCAATGACAAGAAAATTTGTTTTTTGAGTGTTATGCCTTATGGGTTTGGTAAGTGAGACACCGGTGTTACTATACTAAGGATAACCACAGGGCATTCTTTAGTTACATCCATAACCTCAAATGTAAGGCCCAGATTTGCACTGAACTTGAAGTTAATGGTACTACATATATAGAACCTGTGGATATAGCAAACTTGCTGGCTGACAGGTTCAGTGAAAACTTCACTCCCCTGTCCCTACCACATATACCCCAAAGCATCCCAAACACCTGTCACCCACCTAGTATCTCTGACGAGCAGGTCTTAAATGCCCTCTCCAAGGCCAAAACTGGACCAGATAACATCATGAACTGTGTTCTACTGGGTTAAAGCAGGAATTAGAATCACCATTGAGCATACTTTTCAATCACAGTCTAAGCACTAGCTTCGTCCCAGTGGAATGGAAAACAGCTATCTTCATCCCTTTGCATAAAGAGGGTGCATCCACAGACTTCAAGAACTATAGACCAATTAGCCTGACCAGCCTTTTCTGCAAGGCCATGGAACGAATCATCATGAAACTTATTAACAAAGATATAGGAAATCTCCAAATGCTCTACCCCACCCAGTCTGGCTTTGTCAAGGGGTGATCATGCCTGTTAAACTTGGTGGACTTCTTTGAGACAGTCACCAAAGCCCTAGACAAGGGCAAATCTATACATACAGCCTACCTAGATTTAGCCAAGGCCTTTGACACAATCTTCCACTCAGGCATTATTGAAAACTCACCCAGCTGGATATCAACACATATATTGTCAGGTGGGTTGTAAACTGGAACGCTGAACTCATCCAGTTAAAATAGGAGACTCCACCTTCTCCAGCAGACTCATACCAAGTGGTGTTCCACAGGGAACAGTTCTGGGACCCCTACTGTTTGAAATCTACTTCTCCAAAGTGCAGGCTAAAACTAAAGGACTGTGGCTGACAAACTTTGCTGATCACTGTAAACTGGGAGCGATCATTGAAATACCTAGAGATGTCAACATCCTGCAAGAAGGTCTTATGCAGACTAAAGACTGGTGCTAAAGTCATCCTCTTAAACTTAATACAAAAAATAATGCATTATCATCCCCTTCAGCAAGGGAGATTTTCCTGCAAACTACCACATCAACAGCAATGCCCTAAACACACAGTCAGTGGTGATAGATCTGGGCACATAGGTTGGCAGCAATCTTAACTTCGATCACCATGTCTCCTCAGTGGTAAAAAGGGCATTTTATATGACTCATTTCATAAGTAAGGCATTGCCTCCAGAAGAAAGAGGTTATAACCCCCCTGTACTCTTTCCTCACCAGGCCAATAACAGAGCACAACACCTCTTTTGGTATGTTCCTTTCCAAACACCTGCAGCAATTGGAGAGACCACAAAGGCTCCTTACAAAGAAAATTCATGGTCTTCAAAATCTGTCTTATGTGGACTGACTGAATCACTGTCACTTTACTCTGTGCCATACAGACTGCTCAGAGGTGACCTGTGCATTGCATATAGAGCAATCTACAACCCAGCTTTGATGGAAATGTTGCACATTCAAAAGTCAAAAGGAACATGAGTCACTCGCTCAAAGGACCTTAACCTGGTATGGACATCAGCAGAACTTGCTGGAAAGACAGATTTGTCTCACAGAGGTTGCCCCACCTTTGGAAAAAACTTCCTATTCATGTTAAACATAGCCCCTGCACTGGCTCTATTTAAGCATAATTTGGACGATTGGATGAGTAACCAGAAATTCACACCAGGGGTTCCACCTGTGTCCCTCTTGGACAGGGGCAATAGGTGCTGATTTTAGTGTCTGCTTGGGAACATGGGTTGAACTTGGCTAAGCTTGTAAGGGCTCTTCGGGCCATTAGTGTAGTAACCTCCTGTAATCCTATGATCCTATGTGTCATGGGTTCTGTGGGAACTGTGTTAGTTGCAGAATTCTTGTGTTTTGGAGGTCTCTGGTTTTCAGTAAGTTTTTTGAGAGAACCTCCGCATATGTCAATTTTTGTGTTTGAAGCAGACTATGTGTATGAGTAGTGGTGAGTGCGTTGACAACCTGTTCAGTGTTACAGCAAGGATTCAAGATTCTTGATATAGATATATCTTTTGCAGTCTGCACTAGAGTGAGTTATTAGTAGAGGGTTGTCAGTGTACATGAGGCAATTGCTGCACAGCCTCAAGACACCCAAGTCAACAAGTTTGGCAGTAGAAACAAGGGTAGTCCAACTGGCCATAATGCTAGGTTGAAGAACTGTTATTGCAAAGTGGGAGCTTTTCAGGACTGATCAAGGAGGTGCTCAGTGGATGGATATTTCTGCCAAGGTATTTTACGTTGTTGGCTTAATAGGCCACAGCTCACTAGCAACGTTTCTTTGACTGGAAAAGTAATACGTATGAGGACTACACTAATGTGCTACAGCTGTACATAAGGGGAAACTTGTTAAATTCATCTGTCCAGCTATGGCACACAATCATAAGGCAATGAGCAGTGCTGCACAGCATGCAAACAAAGGGAAACCTGCTCAAGCACAAGTCTTTAAATACCAGAAGCAAAAACTTGAAAAAAAAGTTCAAAAGGACCAATGAGGATGCTTAGTCCAAGCCCTAGAACAACCACTTTTCACCAGACAGGTTCCAATCAGCACACTTCTCTCACTAGAGTACAGAAGGCCCCTTTCCAATCAAAGATGGCCTGGAAAAATGTGCTCAGAACAAACAGACCCAGATGCAGTAAACCTGTATCTCAACTGTGCTACAACTACTAGCTACCCTAGTTTTGGTGGGAAACACTAGAGAATGTTTGCTATAGCAGAAAATTAGCAGTGACACACTAGAAAAACATTTTAAATAGCAGAAGGAGACTCTAAAGAATGTTCAAAACAGCAAACAAATCAGTTATTTTAACGCTCCTTGGCTGGAAAACCAGAACATGCCGAAAAGATTGCTCTGTACATTGAAAGGTACCAGCAAATACTTAACAGTGAAAATAGTATATATATATATATATATATATATATATATATATATATATATATATATATATATATATATATATATACACACACACACACACACACACACACACACACACACACACACACACACACACATACGTGTGTGTGTGTGTGTGTGTGTGTGTGTGTGTGTGTGTGTGTGTGTGTGTGTGTGTGTGTGTGTGTGTGTATATATATTATATATATAAATGGAGACATAGATGTATGTAGACATATATACTATGTGTATATATATATATATGTATATATATATATATATATATATATATATACACACACACATACTTTGGAAGCTCAAACTTAAAAAATGTTGAACATTGTATGGTCGACACAATAGTAAAGAAGTTTTAAAAGTTCGAAACTTCAATAAAAAAATAAAAACCCTGCACCTGCCACACCCCTGCTAATTAAATATACCAACTCCAAGATCGCACTACAGTAAAGACAATGGTAAATTTCCTGTTCAGCATTGTACATCAATCTCCATTCAAACCATTTGAAGTTTCAAAACTTCGATTATATGGTCTAGACCATATGAAGTTCGAAGTTTTGAAATGTCGAGCTTCCAAAGTAGACCCATATTTTGTCTTCTTTATAAGGACTACTACATCTGTTTTTTGAGTCTATTTTTGGTGGCCGTGGTGGTGCAGAGGTGAATGTTGCAACCTCACAGTAAGATATTCTCTGGTTTGATTCTCAGCTGGAGTACCTTCTGTGCGGAGTCTGCATGTCATTCCTGTGGTCATGTGGTCATGTGTGTTTCCTCTGGTTGCTAAGGTTTTCTCCCACATTCCAAAGATATGCTGAAGGTGGATTCAGCACTCTGAATTGCCCCTAGGTGTGAGTGTGTGCATGTGTGCCTTCTGTGGAAGGTTGGGCTGGCAACTCGACACTACAAAATTCCACTGCCAATCATTCTGTGGACCATTGTTCCGCTGTGGTGAACCGTAATGGGTAAAGCTGAAAGAAGAACAAGAAGATTTTTTGAACTGTTGGTAATGGATGATCCCATGTGATATAAACTTTATCATTTTCGATGATACTTTGTGCCTCTTGTTTCCAGTGTTTTTCAGCTACTTCAGTATTATAATACTTGCACAATACCCAATGCAACAGTATTGCCACATTATTATGCGTTTTAGTATACAGTCCTGCCATTGGTATAAATATAACCAGCAATAAGATGTATAACTGTTTCCAATTCTGCATGCCTACTGTTGCATCATGGCCCAGATAACAGATACCATTGTCAGGAAAAAAAAAATATACAAATAACAACTAACATATCTATCAAGTGAACTCCAAGAGCATTGAAAGAAAATAATCTTGGTAAACAACCAACCGCAAATATGCAGTTTAAAAATATATTTGTAAAATTCTGCATAAATATATTTATTAACTTATAAAAGGTTAAGCGCTTTCATCTCTATGTAATGGGACTTCATCAGAACAACAATAACATGTATCATTCAACTTAAATACATCCAAAAATGGATTAACCATCCAATCAAAATACTCGATCAATAAATCAATAAAAAAACTTCAATAATATTCAGGTAAAACTGATAAAACTTAATGAAAATAAAAATTAAAAAACAAACAAAACATCTATATCTGCGAGATGATAATGTGCACCTATTAATTCGACCTGAAGGGAGCTAACATATGTATATAGGGATCTACTTCAGTAGAAAGAAGGTTCACTTACCCGACTTTCAGTTAGCTGAGACGAAAAGGCCAACAACTGCAGAACACTGACATCCTGGCACACTGACTTCCCAATCCAGGTATTAACAACTTGGCCATCCTGAAGAAATAGTACAACCAAAGGAAAGTAAATCCACCCATATTAACTAAATATACCAACTCCAAGATCACATTGCCATGGGGGTAAGGGGCATAGTTCAACAGAGTTACTTAACCTGGATTGGGAAGTCAGTGTTACAGGATGTTGGTGTTCTGCAGTTGTCGCCCTTTTCATCTCGGCTAACTGAAAGTTGGGTAAGTGAACTTTCGGTCTACTGAATTAGACCTGTATATAGACATAGATATATGTATATATGGATGAATAAATATGGGTATAGTTGCATTATTTAAACTGCATTTAGCTGACATGAAAATAGTTGACAAAATTAGTGCAAACCAAAATGATTGACAGAAGTGAAACTTACCCAAGATCAAAGTTTTTATGGAGGAGGGGTAAGTCCCCTGCACTCCCTGCTAATTAAATATACCAACTTCGAGGTACTATCTGTCTGTCTATCTATCTATCTATCTATCTATCTATCTATCTATCTATCTATCTATCTATCTATCTATCTATCTATTTATTGACATTTGACTACCAGGAATGTCTAACTGGGTAAAAGTCCTTTTTCAGCAGAGGCATGGGGAAAAAAGCTCCAAATTACTACAAAACATTTTAAGAACAATAATTTTACAATCTTCAAAAATAAAACAAAAACATCGGCATTTCAAATAATTATAACAAATGAGACATAATATAAAAATATTGGTTAAGAATTGTTACATAGTATATGACAATCATTTAATATTTAAATTAATTTCAGACAGTTATTGAGAAATGATAAGCAAATTAGTCTTATACAAAGAGGAATTGCAAGTGAGTGAAGAACAGCTGTATGATATATTTAGAGATAAAATCAGGAAAGAGAATTATGCAGCAGTAAGGAAGTAAGTGAAGAAGGGAAAGTAAGAAGCTATAAAGAATAAAAAGGTACTTGTTCACATTTAAAGGTATAGTTTATCCTAGTTTTGAGCAAGAACAAAGACACGTTTTAGCTAGGAAGTCATTCAGATTGGTTTTGAAAGATGGGACAGAGGGTGTTGACCTTAAGGATACCGATAAGAAGTTCCAGGCCTTAGCAACCTTGTACGAGTACAGATAATGCCTGGCAGATTTGCAAGGTTTGTACACAGACAGGAGTTTTTTGGTTACTGGATTGCAGTGACTGACTGGGAACATAGTTGTATAAAATGTTTTTTAGTGCTGGACAAGCAGATGGATGATGGATAATTTTATAGATGGTAAGAAGCTGTGCATATGTTAGTTGAAGTGACAGTTCGAACCAATTTAGGCTTTTCAGGGCTATACAGTGGTAGGTTCTGAAAGAGATATGTGCTGTAAATGTAGTAACTTTGTTATAGCATTGTTCATTTTAATTTTTATGAAGCCTGAAGATTAGCAAGAATGTGAGTGCCATAAAGAAGAGTGGGGGGGGGACATAAGTAGTGGCAAGTGCAGTTTTAGTTAAGTTGATGAGAATATTTTTGTCTCTGTAAACCATTCCTAGTTTTTGATGAGTTTTTCTTACACAATTTTATATATGCAGTTCAAATGCAAGATTATCATCCACTATCATCCTTAATAACTTGCTATGAGAAGTAGTTTCAATGGTTGTATTATCAAGAGTGAGGACTTCTAATTTTGTCTTTTCATGAGAGAGGGATTTGGGGGAAAAAGTAGTAGTTGGTCTTTTTTGGCTGCATCTAGACATATATCTAGATAAAAAAAAAAAAAAAAATATATATATATATATATATATATATATATATATATATATATATATATGGGTCTACCTGAGATGGTCGACAAATCATTTGATCGACATTCATTTGGTCAACAATTCATTTGGTCAACAGGCAGATTTGCCCCCCTCCCCAATGTTGTGCAACCCTGGAGGTGATATGTATGGTGGGGGGGGTGTGGGGGGCACAGCTCCCCACATTGGGGGGTGTGGGGGGGCGAAGTCCCCACATAAAACTGCTTGTCGACCAAATGAACTGTCGACCAAATGAAAGTCGATCATATGGCCTGTCGACCATGTGATAGGGATCCATATATATATATATATATATATATATATATATATATATATATATATATATATATATATATGTGTGTGTGTGTGTGTGTGTGTGTGTGTGTGTGTGTGTGTGTGTGTGTGTGTGTATTTGCATATGTGTGCACACGCACATTTGTGCATTTAACGGCAAAGTTGTCCTTTGAGTTTGAGACAAGAATTATTTGCAGAATGGAGGACATATGCTAATTCTGTGGCCGTCATCTCCATCATTATCATCAACACCCTTTTCCTCATTATCTGCATGGAGTCAGGGTGTCATGCCACCATTCACCATCTGTTTTGATTCAGTGTTACTCCCCTATCTTCTTCAAAAGTCATGCCTGACTGTCACAGGTCTTCTCTCTTGCAATCCATCCATTTGCGGTATGTCTTCATTTCTTCTTGACTTCTTCCAGCCTCTCTCAAATTTTCTTTTCTTTATCAAAACAGCTTCTGCTTTCTTACACCTGTGCCCAAACAAATGTAGTCTGGTCTCTTTGGCTTTCTTTGTAGTTGGAGCTACTGTGGCTACTTATGATGTCATACTTTGTGTGTGCTAGAGTTTGTATCCTATCACCCATCTCGCACCCTTCATCTTCATCATCTTTAGCTTCCTACCATCAGTGGTCATGTTTCTGTACAATATGGAAGTACAAGTCACAACACTGTTTTACACATCTTGCTTTTCTGCTTCATTGGCATTTTTCTGTCAAACCCTGCCAATGACAGTGCGCCATTTGGCAGCAGACTTTCTGATTCTAGCTGTGATCTCCTCATTCAGACTTTTCCCTCAGTCACTCCCCCGGATACTTGAAGTTGTTAACATGTTCATCTATTTCCCCATCTTTATCAGTTTGTAGCTTCTTCTGATTTCTCCCATTTGCTGCCATGACAGCTGTCTTGTCTGTATTTAGTTTTACATTCCAGTCCCTGATATTTTGCTTCAGTTTTTGTTCAGTCTACTTGTAATTCCATATCATCTGCACACAGTAGCTTTGCTGATTTATGCCTTCTGAGTTGTTTGCTCATGTAGTCCATTGCCATTATGACTAGCAGTGGGCTCAGAGCTGAATCATGCTATGCCCACAACTAACACTGGAAACCCCTTATCTGACTCTAAACCCTGTTTGGACTTGTGTCATTGGGTCTTTTTATATAGCCTGCACTAATTCTACCAAGGTTTCCATGTCTTTAAACTACATCAGAACTGAATGAATCAGCTTTCTTGGGAATTTGTCATATGCTTATGCTAAGTCTAGGAAAGCCCACTTGATCTCTTTCCTCATCTCTAGCGTCATCTCCAGCAGCCGTCGTATTGCAAACAATGGGTTATATGTACTGTATTTTGATTTGAATCCAAATTGCTCACCTCCTATCCTACTTCCTGTGGGGTTGGGAAGATAGCCTAATGGTTAAGGTGTTTGCCTTACAAACACAAGGTGCAGGGTTTGAGTCTCACAAGGGATAGTTGGCTAGGCTTGCAAGGGCAGTTAGCCTAGTACCAACCTCTGAAGCTAATCTGACTTTTTGTTTACTTCCCATTACTGTGCCTCTTCATTTTTTTCAGTCACTATCTCCAGTGTGACAGGAGTTTGATACCACTCTACTGCCCACAGTTGTGAATATCCCCTTTGTTTTTGTATATTGGCAGTAGAATGCTTATTCTCCAGTCGTATGGAGAAGGCCTTTTTCTCCATACTGCTGTGTGCATCCTCAGGAGCCATTTTCTACAAACCAGCCAACACCTTGATCATTTATTTATTTCATTTGTTTACCGGGTAATGTCTGTAATCATATCTGAAATTACCCCATCTGAGCCTGCTGCTTTCTTTTCTTCTTTTTCCCTAGCGCTGTTTCTTATTTCTTGTAGGCGGACTTTTCTTCCTCTTTCATTGTAGACTTTCTATAGCGGCATACAGCTTTTCTGGGGTTTTCTTTATTCTTAAGCTGTTGGAAATATGCCTTTCGTCTGCCTTTGACATCTTGTGGATTGGTGAGCAGGTTGTGTCTGGCATCCCTTATAAGCAGTGTCTCATAGGTTTGTAGGTTTTTTTAAGACAAGCCATGAATCCCATATCTCTGACAAGTTCTGGTACCCTTGTAAGTGTAAGTAAGGGCATGAGAGATGAAACACTTATACAGGCCAGTGTCCACTAGAGATATAGGTGCTAATTCAGCGATGAATTTCCTCTCTTCAGTAGATTTGTCCCAAGTCACACTTGTTGGGTCATGGAGTAACTCTGTTTCACATGAATGGAGAGCCTGTTCTACAGAGGAGGTAGTCTCTGGGATGAATACTTGGTCTCTCCAGCAGGTGTTATTTACATCACAGGCAAAGGTTAAGTATTCAGAATGGGTAACTCTAGGTCTGCTTGTTTTACAGATCTGCAGGAGGTCCGTCAGACCCAGGTCTGATGATGCCTTCTATGCCAAGCATAGATGTCCCTTTAACAGCCTGTAGGAGACAGAATCCAGAGCTAGAGAGGAGGTCTTCATAGGACATGTTACTTATGCTCTATATTCTTTTAGAGTGGAACCTCTGTAAACATTCCAATTGGTGGATGAGCCTGCCTGAGTACATACCCAAGGGGGCATTATACTCAATGATAGGTCTGATGAATGCTGAATACAGTGGAACAATAACTTCTATGAACCACTTTTATTTAGAAGATGCATGACATAGAATGTTTTCCTCACTACTTTAGAAACATGATGGCCAAAGGTCAGATTACTGTCTGTGTGTGTCTCCAAGTCCTTGACTGCTTAGTCAACACTTAGGGTGTGTTGTCAATATGAGAGCTACCAGGGATGGCTGACTTCGCCAAGGATGCTATTATGCATTTCTTGGCATTTAGTTTTAATTCGTCTCTGACATCAGTAACTTGTTTGGTTCAGCCCTTCTTGGAAAACATTAGAGCCAATGGAGGATTTTATGCCTGCTCCTGAGTTGCAATCATCTGAAAATTTAGTAAGCTAGAGCCCCTTGACATTGCCATGACGTCAGAGAAGTAGATGCCAAAAAGAGCAGTCCTAGGATAAATCTCTGAGGGACACCACTGGTGAATGGTCTCTTCATAGAGGTGAACTCTTACTTTCTGGGTCCTGGCTGTCAGCCGGCTGGCTATCCACTGGGTAATATAAGGGTTTATACCTAACATCTGAGATTGTCAACAATTATCAAGTGGGATGTCATGTCAAACGTATTCATCCAAAAAATGTGTAGTGGAACCTGGATTAAATCCAAAGTAAGTTATGTAACAAGAAGACATCCAGAGGCCGAGGAATACAAAACTCTTTATTAAAACAAAAAATGGAAAGCGCTTTCATGGGCATCCACTTCTTCAGACCATACTACAAACAAAAGGATACAAGCCTTAAATACAGCACTTAAACCAATCACATATAAAACCAATTAGATAATTAGTGTAGTAAGCTTTTCTTCTTCAGTGCTGGTTTTAAAGAAGCAGCACTGATTAAACCAGGGGGCATGTTAGCTCTAAAGTCAATAATCGATCTTAGTTCTGCATATTCAGTGTTATTTTTCAGATCACCCTCCCTTGCATTTGCAAAAACAATTTGTAAAACCAAAAACTTAAAACAATGTGAATCACCTGCTTCTTGTACGTGTTTAGCTAATGCATTAGTCAATTTTAAATTACAAATGTCATTTAAATGTTCCATCACCCTTTCTTTTAAAGTTCTGTTACTCTTTCCAATATAGAAACAGTCACAGGAGCAGCATTTTGCCAGGTAAACAATATTTTTAGTTGACAATCAGCATAAAAAGAAAATTCCAGTTGACACAGTGTTCTGGGGTGCATTATAAAACTTGAAGACCATACATATTTGCAAATTCTACAGGATTGACATGCAAAAGTGCCCTTAAATTTTGAAACAGGAAAAGAGACCTGTGTTTGTTTATAACATAATCTGCATTTCAAGGACTTGTTATTCTTGAAAGTGAAGTGGGGTTGTGTGCCCACTGCCTTACACACCTCTGGGTCGGTCAGTAGGATGGGCCAATTTCTTTTCACAATGCCGCATATCCTACTTACATCACTAGAGTAGGTGAGGGTAATCCTGCTAGTATTCTCCAATCGATTTTTTAGACCTTTAGTTGTTAACTGTTTTCGGCTTTCTGAAAAATAAGGTTGTGTGTTAACACAGTCACGACTCTTTGTATATGCTATAGCCCTCTCTATATCACCTATCCTATAGCCTCTGTCCAACAAATCAACCTGAAGCTTATCTAGTGCTTCCTCTAGGTCCTTATTCTCTGTATGTAACCTCATACATCTCATTACTTGATTCTTAATTAAATTGCGCTGCACATGCCTTGGATACATAATAGTATTATAGTAGATTGTTTTTCCTGCATGGCTTCCTGTATGCACTAGTGGATAAATGCCCAAGTTCACTCTTACTAATGGTACTATCTAAATAATCTATGCTAGTGCATGAATAATGCATAGTGAATCTAAGAAAGGATGTCGTACTTTCTAAGGAGTTCTTAAACTCAGAAAGCAGCTCACTCGGACGGTACCATATAAAAAAGAGGCCACCTACAAAACGTTTGTAGAACTTAACATAAAATTTGAAATGGTCATTAACAAGCAGTGATTGTTTCTCCCAGTGTACCAACGCTAAATTAGCATAAGTGTTGGCACACGCTGTCCCCATCGCTACTCCTAACTTTTGTAGGAAGTAATCTGTCTCAAACATGAATACATTGTTCTCCAGAACCAATTCAAGGAGAGTACATACCATCTGTACCTTAGAATTAGGGACTGCTCCTTCCAGGACTAAGAATGACCTGACTCTATCTACCCCTTCTTCATTGGGGATAACAGTAAATAGTGAGTCAACATCCATGGTAACAGATAAGACTTCATGTACATTATGATAACTAGTCGACCAAATATACAGATCCTGAAGAAAGTGCTGAGTATCTCTTAAATACTGTATCAGTTTTCTCTATGAAGGGGCGGAGCTGTTTCTCAATATAAATGGAAATCAGCTCAGTCAGCCATCCCCTACTCAACACAATTGGCCGGAGGGGTGGGTCATTTGCATCTTTGTGCACTTTGGGTAAACCATAAATGGTAGGTATAGTTGGGTGTTCAAAAGTGAAATAGGTATACAACTCATAGTTGATCTAATATGTCATAAGAAGGTCATATAAAAAGAAATTCAGCCCCTTCTCAATACCCATAACTTGAAATTTCTGCAGTTTTGCATAGACCTGCATGCCATCTAACATACTTCTCATCTTATCAAAGTATTGTGACTTATCCAGGATCACCACCCCTCCTCCTTTGTCTGCAGGTTGAATAACCAAGCTTTGTGTCCTGGCCAACTGAGTCAGAGCTTCTATTTCCCCATTAGTTAAATTAAAGAATATACCTTTGTTATGCTGTTTGCCCTTATCTAAAGACCTTTTGTCATTCTCACAAACATCAATAAATGCTTCTAGGGTTGGTTTATTCTCAGGTGTAAACAAGCTTGTTTTTTAAAAAACATTAAAAGTTTCATTCTTAAATGGAAACTTAATATTACACATAACATTTCTTGGAAACATTCTAAGTTCTAAAATAGTATCGATTAAAATGCTTCTGCTTGCAGGAATAAAGGAAAGACCTTTGTTCAATATGCTACATTGTTAATCAGTCAACTGAAAGTTAGACAGGTTAAAAATCAGTTCACCTGTTTGCGGCTGGGGGGAGCAGGTCCCTTCCAGTTGTCTCCTTCAGCCGAGTTCGAATGCAGCCTTCTCCTGCAGCTCTGTGAGCATCCTATCCACTTCTCTTGCTGAATTGAGAGAGCGTTGGCCAAAAAAATTGATGGGGATGATTGAGACGCTCTATTTCCTGATTCATCAGTCAATAAACTAATCACCCTGGCACCTGAGACAATTTTAGGTCTTACTGCTGGTGTTACATCCTTTGGAACAATAGCCTGGGATGTGCATCTTTCTTCTGATGGTATATTACAGTTCACTACTGTTTGTAAATCTTCTCTAAGTTCTCGTGCTTTGTCATCCATTCTTTCAGCCTCTGGTTTTCTGAATCCATTCAACTCATCTGAAGCTGAAATTACATTACTTCCTATTGAGGTTTGTACATCCGGGCATTGTCTTTTTTCCTCAGATGGACCCACACTCCTATCCCCTCCATTCAGAGCTAAATGTCAGTCCTTAGCATCTCCTCTTACCAAGAGGGTCGAGGGCTGATTGGTTCTCGGCCATGAGAACACCCGCCCATGTCGAAAATCAGCATAGTCTCTATTCAACTTTCTTGTCTTCTCCGCCTCCATAGGAGGGCATTTTAAGTATGCGTAGCCCTCTAGGAATAGCTTTAAGATGTATGGCAGCTTCAAAATGTAAGCACTGTCATTGCAGTCTTTTTAATTTATATAACTTATCTTCCAGTGCTCTGAGAAGGTTGTAAAAAGTGTCCATCATGCTTGTATCTGTAGCAACAACACGATTTTCATCTGTATCCAAGGTTAAGTACATCAGAGGGTTATTACTCAGTTCCTATGGGGACAGTATTCCCGAGCTACTTAAATGCTGGCAGATATTAAATTTACAACTTAGCACTGATTATATGAAACTTCTTAATGATCACTTCAAGCCAGAAGAAGAAACTCTGGCAAAGGAGATAGATGACATGTTTACCACAATGTGTGAAGTTTACATTGGTGAAGTATACACCAACTTGGTGAATGAACTTGTTAACAGAATCTCAATGTATGATCATAAATTGCAGGCAGAGAAGACTAAAAAGTTGAATAGAGACTGTGTTGAATTTCAACATGGCCGTGTGTTCTCATGGCCAAGAAACAATCAGCCCTCGACCCTCTCAGTAAGAGGAGGTGCGGAGGACCGTCGTTTAGCTCTGAATGGAGGGGACAGGAGTGTGGGTCCATCTGAGGAAAGAAGACAATGCCCGGATGTACAACTTTCAATCGGAAGTAATGTCATTTCAGATTCAGATGAGTTGAATGGATTCAGGAAACCAGAGGCTGAAAGAATGGATGACAAAGCACGAGAACTTAGAGAAGATTTACAAACAGTAGTGAACTGTAATATATCATCAGAAGAAAGACGTACATGCCAGGCTATTGTTCCACAGGATGTAACAACAGCAGTAAGACCTAAAATTGCATCTGGTGCTTGGAGGATTAGTTTATTGACTTGTGAATCAGGAAATAGAGTGTCTCAATCATCCCCATCAATTATTTTGGCCGAAGCTCTCCCAGTTTGGCAAGAAAAGTGGATAGGATGCTCAAGGAGCTGCAGGAGAAGGCTGCATTTGAACTCAGCTGTAGAAGACAATTGGAAGGGCCCTACTACCTGCAGCTGCAAACAGGTGAACTAATTTTCAGCCTGTCTAGCTTTCAGTTGACTGATGAACAATGTAGCATATTGAACAAAGGTCTTTCCTTTATTCCTGCAAGCAGAAGCATTTTAATAGATACTATTTTAGAACTTAGAATGTTTGCAAGAAATGTTATGTGCAATATTATTTTTCCACATGAGAATTAAACTTTCAATGTTTTAAAAAAAAAAGTCTTGTTTACACCTGAGAATAAACCACCCCTAGAAGCATTTATTGATGTTTGTGAGAATGACTTAAGGCCTTTAGATGAGAGCAAACAGCATAATGAAGTTATATTCTTTAATTTAACTAATGGGGAAATAGAAGCTCTAAATCAGTTGGCCAGGACACAAAGCCTGGCCGTTCAACCTGCAGACAAAGGAGGAGGGGTGGTGATCCTGGATAAGTCACAATACTTTGATAAGATGAAAAGTATGTTAGATGACATACAGGTCTATGCAAAACTGCAGAAATTTCAAGTTATGGGTATTGAGAAGAGGCTGAATTTCTTTTTATATGACCTTCTTATGACACATCAGATCAACTATTAGTTTTATACCTATTTCACTGTTGAACATCCAACTATACCTACCATTTATGGTTTACCCAAAGTACATAAAGATGTAAATGACCCACCCCTCTGGCCAACTGTGTTGAGTAGGGGATGGCTGACCAAGCCAATTTCCATTTATATTGAGAAACAGCTTCGCCCCTTCATAGAGAAAACTGATACAGTATTAAGAGATGCTCAGCACTTTCTTCAGGATCTGTATATTTGGTCGACTAGTTATCATAATGTACATGAAGTCTTATTTATTACCATGGATGTTAACTCACTTTTTACTGTTATCCCCAATGAAGAAGGGGTAGATAGAGTCAGGTCATTCTTAGTCCTGGAAGGAACAGTCCCTAATTCTAGGACACAGATGTTATGTACTTTCCTTGAATTGGTTCTGGAGAACAATCCATTCATGTTCGAGACAGATTACTTCCTACTAAAGTTAGGAGTAGAGATGGGGACACTGTGTGCCAAAATGTATGCCAATACAGTGTTGGTACACTGGGAGAAACAATCACTGCTTGTTAATGACCATTTCAAATTTTATGTTAAGTTCTACAAACGTTTTGTAGGTGACCTCTTTTTTGTATGGTACCGTCCGAGTGAGCTGCTTTCTGAGTTTAAGAACTACTTAGAAAGTATGACATCCTTTCTTAGATTCACTATGCATTATTCATACACTAGCATAGATTATTTAGATAGTACCATTAGTAAGAGTGAACTTGGGCATTTATCCACTAGTGCATACAGGAAGCCATGCAGGAAAAACAATCTACTATAATACTAGTATGTATCCAAGGCATGTGCAGCGCAATTTAAGAATGAAGTAATGAGATATATGAGGTTACATACAGAGAATAAGGACCTAGAGGAAGCACTGGATAAGCTTCGGGTTGATTTGTTGGACAGAGGCTATAGGATAGGTGATATAGAGAGGGCTATAGCATATACAAAGAGTAGTGACTGTGTTAACACAAGACCTTATTTTTCAGAAAGGCGAGAACAGTTAACAACAAAAGGTCAAAAAAATCGATTGGAGAATACTAGCAGGATTACCCTCACCTACTCTAGTGATGTAAGTAGGATATGCGACATTGTGAAAAGAAATTGGCCCTCCCTACTGATGGACCCAGAGGTGTGTAAGGCAGTGGGCACACAGCACCACTTTACTTTAACAGTGCCATTTCTTCAAAACCAGCACTAAAGAAAAAAGCTTACTACACTAATTATCTAATTGGCTTTATCTGTGATTGGTTTAAGTGCTGTATTTAAGGCTTGCATCCTTTTGTTTGTAGTATGGTCTTTAGAAGCGGATGACTGAGAAAGCGCTTACCATTTTTTGTTTTAATAAAGAGTCTTTTTACTCAGCCTCTGGATATCTTCTTGTTCCACATCATGTCAAATGTCTTGACCAGATCAAGGTAGGCAGTGTAAACCATTTTTCCCTCATCCATTGCTTAGGTGACTTTCTCAAAGACATCTATCAGGTTGTGGATGACCTGCCCATGATGAAACCAAACTGGGTCGGTTCCAGTGTCTGCAGGTTTCGTATGTTGTCATTGGTTATTTCCACAATTTATTATTCACATGACTTTGCATATGAGAGAGTAGCGATACTTATTAGTCTGTATTTTCCAGGGTCTCTAGGTGACCTGACTTTGTGCAGAGGGATGATTGCTGCTGTTCTCCATTTGTGAGACATGAAGCCTGTTTGCAGGCTACAGTTAAATGGTGATTCCAGGGATGTGCTAGACCATATAATATAGAAGGCAGCCTGGAATATTATCGAGGCCCATTGATGCAGTATCCTGAGCATTAGACAGAACATCAAGGATATGTTCCCTAGTTATAGTAAGGGAAGTTATATTTGATGATATTCTCTGTGGGGAGGCTGGGGGGAGACAGGGGTAAGGTTAGAGCTGAATTTTTCTTCCAGGATGTTGGATCAGTATAGGTGGCTCCATTTACAATGGGCTCTGCACACAACTATGTATAGACTTTAAGGTTGTGGATATAACTATAGAATGTCTTATGGTTGCCCTTGTAGGCCAAATTTATCTCAAGTTTGGCTTTAGTATACTTTATGTAGACGGCGCAATATTATGGAAGTTCAGAAAAAAATGGGGGGATTGATAACTGATTAATGTTTGATTCTGAAGCCACTTTTGGAAGGAATGAATGTTTATTGCTTAAGGACACCCCATCTTTATGGAACACCATGTAAGGGGGTTTAACAGATAAGGCTTGAAGCTCTGACACTCTTTTAGCTGAGGTAATGACAATCACAATGGCTGTTTTCCAAGACAGAAACTGCAAATCCATAGTAGCTACAGGTTCAGAGGCGGAAGAAACCAAGGTTTGAAGGACTAGAGTAAGATCCCAAGGCAGCGTTGTGTCCTTGACTGCAGGCCTAAGTAAAAAGGTACCTTTCAAAATGGCTTTTCAAAGCTTAGAAGAAGCCAGGGAAGCTGAATTATCTCCTATAGGAAAGTTGGATATAGCTGCCAGCTGAATGTTAACCATAGAAAAACTGGTACCCTGTGAAAAAATATCTGCCAGAAACTCCAAAATGGCAGGAACTGGAGCAGTGAAAGGGCCCAAGTCATGTTGATCTGCCCAAATCAAAAAACATTTCTACTTACTAGACTAAACCTTCCTAGTGTATAATTTATGAGCCGCTACCAAAATCTTCTTAACTGGAGAAGACAGCCCGGGAGTCCTAACTATCACTGGAACTGGAGAGGCCAAGCTGTAAGTTTCAGACTGACTAGATCTGGGTGTGGAATCCATGAAGGATGTGAGATCAGATCCTGAAATGGATCTAGCATCCAGGGAGGACACACTACATGAGACCACAGAGAGGGGAACCATACTTGGTGAGGTCAGAAGGGGACAATAAGAATGACTGAGCTTCTCAACCATCAAGTTCTTTGAATAAATTTCAGAATTAGAGGAAGAAAAGATTAAGAAAAGCAGAAAAATATCAATAAATCACTCACCAGAAACCTGGAGCAATGGACCACAATGCTAGCGAGACATGCGACAAATGAGATCTGGGGGAGGAGTGACACAGAGGCATTATGTGTAGGGGAGGAGTATGGAGATCAGATCCGATGCTGGAAAATGTGGCTGAGTCAGATCCATCCTGGATCCTTATTTCCACAGTCGAAGAGCAAATAAAAACAATTCAGATCTAACCTTTCCTTACAGCAGGCCATAGCAGAGTCTGAGTGTGCTTTTCCAGTAAAGCCTTGAAATGTTTCATTTTACCCCCTAAATAAAAGGTTAAGTTCCTAACTCCTCCCTTAGTTCACAGGTAATTGACCTTAAGTAACCTGTTGTAATTTTCATGTGGCTCACAAGAGACATAGCTCTGGTTATTTTCCTAGTTTAATTGCAAAATAGTAAACAGAACACAATTAGAATGCAGTGCGATGAAAATACATCACAATATACAAAATACAAGAAAGAAATTCAAAGTACAAGAAAACAAACTAAACTTTACATCACAGCAGTCTATGGCATAGTCTGATGACTATCTTCTTTATCTTCCTGTCTTTGCTTATACAACCTAACCGAGATTCTTTGTGTCATATGTCTAATCATATTCAGGAAACTGGTGGAGTCCCTGAGATGCCTTGTTTTTTTTATATTGTAATTGTTTTTTCAGTTTCTTTATTAGCCAACTAGAATTCCTTCTTATCCTGTTTTTTTTTATAACTTCTGGGATTTTGCATTCCATCACTAGCATTCTTTGTGTACCTGATTTCCATATCTGTCTCCATTGTTTGTCTGTTCCACAGTCTTCACATATGCTGTTTTGAGATAAAGCCATTCATCTTTAACTCCACTTATCTCATCCTGAGGAGCTCAAGCCCTGAGTATTTCCTTGAATTCTTGTGCTTTTATGACAGTCAGCTTCCAGGTCTTCAGCCTAGTCTCTGTTGATGCTAGAGCCATCTCTGACCATTGTTTGCAGCTGATTGTTAACACCAGTGGTTTATGCTGTATCCAGACTGTTTCTGACAGCTGTACTATATTATAAGACTGTGGCATCTTGGATTATTCACCATACTCTAATGTACAAGCGATCTTACAGTTAGTAAGAATTATTAAAGGTTTATTGGCTGCATCTTCCTTACATGAGGTGTTGCAAGGATGTTAAGCCCGCCACAAAGCTGCTTAAAGGTATAATAGCAAATTTTTAAAGTTGCTGCGTTTTGCTGGAATAACAGTATGCATTTCATTGGGTTAGAACTAATATTATCAGGTCTTATATTTGCAGTAGGGAGCTTATGTATATAAAACACATAACATGGCAGTCATAAGGAAATAAAGGACAATTCAGAGTTGGTGTGAGGCCCTTTTTTCCCTTTTAGTGCTTACTCTGGAGGGCATTATTGAGTTTATGTTTCTTTGATTTTTTTTTTCATGTGCTTTTTATTTAGTTTTTAACTTTATTTTTATTTTCTTTGTTTATTATGTAAAAATGTTCTAAGTCTCCATTTTCACTAAAGTGTACTGCTTGGTTTATTGCTGCTCTTCTAGTTAGCTGTAGTATGGTAGTTCTAGAATTTAACCCATATGTGACAGCCGTGACCTGGCACAGCAATCAAGAAGCCTCAATCCTCACCACTAATACCAGGGAGGGTGTCTCATGTAGGAGAAAGGATAACAAATATACACAGTAAAGCACAATTTCCCTTAAGTTTACACAGAAATCAGAGTCAGTCTGGGGCTGGTTGCTCCCTTGCTCCCCAGGTTCCCAATAAGACTCCCCACTAGCACAGCTATAGGGTCCAGATCTCAGCCTAGCTGGCAAGCTAACCTCCAGTACCCTCTCTGTCCCACCAGTGCTTTGTGTCCCTGCCCAGGTAGCTGACACACCACACACACTTTCAGATAAGTATTTATACAACTTCACAGACACTCCTGGGAAAGGCTGACACAGATTCTTCAGCTGTGCCTCTTTACCCAAGCTATACAGTAGTAATTTCTGCCACCACCAGCTAATACTTATCAGCTACCCAAAGTCCCTTAAAAGGGTGTCCAGTTATTACTGTGCAATATTCTTATCCAATTGGTAATGTGACTAATCAGTCTAAGGTTTATTAGAGTGGCCTTGTACAATAAACTCTATAAATATGCAATATACTCTAGAACTTACTTATCTCTACACAAACCAGCCACAGGTAAAAGGTTTTAAAATATTTAATAATAAATAATTAAAACACAAGACAATACTACTAAACCACAATGATATCTAAGAGTTCAGAGATCACACAGAAACTTAAAACAATACAGTAGGAAAGCTCTGATATAACAGAAAAACACTTAGTCTAACTTTCTTCTAAGTTCCTAGCAATTACTACAAGAAAACATAATTCTAAGATACTACTTACATAAAGAGAGCATAAGGCAGTGCTGAAGGTTGGATATCAAGATAAAAATGCTTACAGTCTCTCTCTCTCTCTTTGAACAATATT
Source organism: Protopterus annectens (assembly GCF_019279795.1). Taxonomy (NCBI): domain Eukaryota; kingdom Metazoa; phylum Chordata; order Ceratodontiformes; family Protopteridae; genus Protopterus; species Protopterus annectens. The sequence goes on from NC_056746.1 coordinate 28,316,557, forward strand.
TTTTAAACTCACTAACAAACATCTCCGCCGGGCCCTCCCAGATTACATCATTTTGACACTCAGGTTTTCCCAGTATACACATTACATCACTTTGACACTTAGCCTGGAGTTCCCAGGCCAAAAGGCCACACTATCCAGCAAGCTAACACCTGCTCAAAAAACTATAACAATAAAAGACATTTTGCATGTACACTCTAGTAATTATTCCTTAAGTTAAGACAATAGAAATAATGTGTTGAGTTAGCCTCTTTGGCACCACTATTTAGATCAAAAGATATACAGGACATACTTTTGACTTCAAAGAACATTTGAAATGCTTGGCTTAGTTTTCCTTACAGCAGATGGCAATGTTGCTACAATCTTGACGTTAACATTTTGCAGTATTTTCTTTCATTTAAGAAACAAGGCTGTATTTTACATTTATATTTACAAATGATAGAATTATGTTTCAAAGTTTCATAGTTTCATAGTATAGTACTAGGCTATCTGCCCTGGGGCATTTGTAAGCCTAGCCATAGTGATGTGGCTTTTGCCACCTCATGAAATGGTACAAAAAATGTACAGAATAAATTTAGAATACTGTGCCCCTGTCTAGCAGTGACACAGATGTGACCCCTGGGGTAAACTTATGATCTCCCATCCACTCATCAAGATTTCTCTTGAAGAGAGTCAGTGAGGGGCTCTGCCTAATACGAACTGGGATCTTGTTCCAAATCATGGGAAGCCTCTAGGTTATGAATCTATCCCTCCAGCATGTCCTATTCATACTTGTG
>NC_056746.1:28322329-28402329 GCF_019279795.1 Protopterus annectens
TGGTATTGATTTGGCACAGTTTGTGGAATATTTGCATTCAACTACTGATTTTTTAAGGTTCACTTACCATAGTTCCAACACTGACATCAGTTTCCTTGATGTGCAGATTAGTAAATCTGTTTTAAATAGTCTTTGCAGTAATATTTATTTTAAACCCACTAGAAAAAATACTCTTTTGTACAAATCTAGTATGCACCCTAGACACGTTCCTAGGAACGTGCTCAAGGGTCAGGTTTTTAGAACACTGCGACTGCATAGCAGAGATGAAGATGCAGTAGTTGCCCTATCTAATTTAAAAACAAAATTTTTACATAGGGGATACTCGCTTGCAGACATTGAACAGACTATCTCTAATGCCTGGAAGCTGAGAAGCACTAGATGTAAACCTTATTTTAATGCTGGTGATGCTGTTGACAATACAAGATATACTAATATAACTAGTAATGATTTTAGAGTGGTGTTTCTGTTTTCCAGTAACATCAATCAATACTTAGATGTAGTCAAAAAGCATTGGTATTTGCTACAAGAAGTGCCTGGACTAGTAGATAAGGTCGGACATTCTCCTATTTTTAGTTTTAGAAATAATAAATCCCTTAAACAACATCTATGTCATGGTGAATTATCTAGAACTATTATTAGATCCAATCGGCATGGTACTTTTCCATGCAGGAATTGCAGTGCTTGTCAATTTATATATAGCAAAAATAAATATGTACATCCTACTAGGAAATTTTCTTTGTACACTAATCAATACACTGATTGCAGTTCTACAGATGTGGTCTATTATTGTTTTTGTGTACAATGTCCTGCTTTTTATGTAGGAAAAACAAATAGAATGCTTAAAGATCGTATTCTAGACCACCTAAGAGATATTAGTAATAATAAACCATCAAATGCTCTAGCCAATCATGTTATGTCCAATGGCCGTTCTCATTCCTTTAAGTTCTTTGTTCTACAACATATTCATAGAAACCCCAGAGGTGGTGACATTGAGAATATCACAGAGGGACATGAACAGAAGTGGATTTTGAAACTAAATGCTGAAAGGTATCCTGGTTTGAATGCTACTACTTCCTTGGTCCTTTTTTTAAAGGCTAGACATCTCAAGCATTAAGATTAGCTAAGTTCTTTCAAAATTAGTCTAATGTATTTAACTATTAGTTTCCAAGTATTCTATTTAACTTTTTCCTGCCTAGTATTTTTCCATGTTTTATAATGATTTTATAAGTTTTTTAAGTGCTTTCTCATGTATAGTATTTGATTGCTTCTTGTACAATGTTTTTAAGCAATGTTTTTAAGCAATGCTTTTTTTAGTTTGAGCATGAGGCTTAATTGTTTTACACTGCTACGTAATCATTGTGTGATTTTTATTGATTAATTGGCATTTTAGAATCTCTATTTAAACCTGTGCATTTTTTACTGTGGTGTCTGATGAAGCAACTTTGGTTGTGAAAGCGCTTACCACTTTGTACTTTGCTGTGATTAAACGTTTGCTGTGTGTTATCTTGGTGCATTTTTTACTTTTTACCTTTCATTTGGATTTATTTCTGCACCAAGGTTTTACCCAACACGGTTTCTTTGGTTTACTGTACTAGCATTGTTAAGGCTTTCTTAGCTGAACACAATAGTTTCCTCAACCATATTTTATATGTATAGTCTGCTTTTTTACTGCTTATTCTATCTCTGTTTGTTGAATACTGCACTGTTTGTCCTTGCAATCTGGATGTTTTAAATAATGTATGTTAATTCCTGCATAATTATAAAAGTTATCCCATAATAATTTTGTTTTTCCTCTCTCTCTCTCTCTCTCTCTATCTTACTCAGCTTTCTCCCACCTTGTCAGCTGTGTACTCCCCTGCAAGCCTGACCAGCTGGCTACCCAAGAACTAGAATTATACAAATAACCAAAGTTAATCTTCACAAACATACCAACCTCAACACAGGGAAGAACCTAAAACAATTACTGTGTTGTATCATTTAAGGAACCAAGATAAGCATTGCAAAGTATGTACTATCTGTTATTTACCTCCTGTAATTAATAGCTAGTTTTTACCCCAGTTCATGGAATATAATAACTAAGCTTACTCCAGCCAGGACTACCAGCAGCCTTACTCTACTACTTTGCTCCTACTATTTCAATCCGTAACTTAGGCCCTAGTTTTCTCACACCTTGTCCATTTTTTTCTCTCTCTCTGCCCCACTTGTTTTTCTCATCGAGGTATCTCTGCTGCTATCATAAGCTCTCCCACTAGATGGCAGCACTCTCCCACTAATCTGCTTGCTGTATTCTCAACTAGCAGCAAAGTGCATCTACCAACTAATTACCTGTTTCTCCCACACTCTTAATATCCCACTATCACTGTATTGCCACCCTGACCCTCTCCCCCTCCAGCAACTTTTTTGTCCCTTACCTTCAGACTGCCTACCTGGATTCTCGATTCTACTTTCACTGATTGTCTTCCCAGTCTCTCTCTTGTCCTTGGTCTGCCCTGCTCCGTTCGCCATGCGGGCTCACTCCGCTCCCCTACCCTACCCCCAATTCCCACCCACCCCTAGCACACCTAAACTTATACTTCCAAACCACACCCCTTTCTCTCTCAAAGCCAGTCATACCCTCCACCTACTTTAATCACCTGAACTAAACCAACTGCTTCTCAATAACCAGATCTATCCTAACTCCTCCCTTTAATAACTACACCTCTACCTCAAATCACTTAAGATGCAAACACCATCTTTCCCTGCTCATATTCAAATATTTCTCATTATCACCCTTTTACCTCTCTTAACTACATCTTACCTACTAACCTCCTATGAACACACCAATTACCTACAATTCTCCTACACTAACATGCAAACAAGCATTATACCACCAACAACATGTCAAATACATATAAATATCACATCTCTTCCTACCTACATACTTCCAAAGTATCACAGATTATCCCATATTAAATATGTCCACCTTAAACCTAGAAAACATTTCAACCAAATTTATGTACTCCAACACCCTTGTCCAAAACCTCAACTACTTACCAGTGGTGACATCCATCCCAACCCTGGCCCTATACACTCTGCCAATATTGAACTCCAAAGCCCCGATCACTCAAATCTTATCCCACCTAGCCTTCCTAATTCACTTTCTATAGCTCACCTTAATATACGCAGCTTAAACAACAAAGCTTCCTACCTCCATGCTCTCATGGATGTCCACTCTTTTGACATACTATGTTTATCAGAAACATGGTTAAAACCTTCAACTACTGATAATGAAATCTTACCACCTGGTTACAATATCCTAAGAGCAGACCGCAAAATTAAAAAGGGAGGTGGAGTAGCCATACTCTCTAAGAAAGGGTTACAAATCTCCACACTAGACTCCTATCCAACACCTCACAATAATGTAGAAATTCTTGCCATCAAACTTCAACTCAACACTAGTAAATCCATAATCACCATCTGCATCTACCTACCTACTGGTAATAATACTTGTATCCTTGAAGACACCCTTACTGGGTTATCTTCATCTTTCCCTCAAGATACTATAATACTAGGTGACTTTAATATTGATTGGAAAACCTGCAAACAAAATCAGCCAACTTCTCACATTAACCTACATGGATTTTCACAAATGATCAACTTCCCAACCAGAATTAACAAACCCAATAATAAAGAAAGTATATTAGATTGGATACTCATAAACAATCACCAGCAAATGTATAAGGCTGGAACCCTTCCTGCAGATGTAAGTGACCACTCACTCACTTGTATCATTAGGCATAAGACAACTACTCCTAACCCAACCACACTTAGAACAATCAGAACCAATAAAAATTTTAATCCTATTTCCAAAGTGAACTTAGAGCATGTGATTGGACACCCATTAAACAACTCCCTCTAGATGAGGCAGTGAATTACTTTAATTCAAAATTTTTAACTATCCTAGACTATCATGCATCAAAGCGTACTATCAGAAATAAGTATAAGCCAGCCCCATGGCTTACTAAGGAAACCAGGCAGAAAACCCTACTTAGAAACAAACTCTGGGCTCTATGGAGATCCACTAAGCAACCTGTAGACCAACTTAAATTTAAACAAATGAGAAATGATACAAAAAATGCCATTCTCTTGGACAAAAAAAACTTTTACTGCCATCTCCAGCAAAATAACCAAAGTAATCCACAAAAGTTCTGGGCCAGTATAAACAAACTTCTTCACCCTGGTTATTCCACCACACCACCCCCAACAGGAGCTAACCCCAAAGATCCCAAACAAACAGCTAACACCTTCAATACCTTCTTCACAGAGGCCATCCAATCACTGGCCAATCAAATAACAACTCAGAATTCTAGTCACCCAAATTCTGTAACAAATTCACTCCCTATATTCCACTGGCAAACAGTCCCAACTCACCTTATCTGTAATCTTCTTCAAAAACTAAAACCATCAACCCCATCAGCCGATAAACTACCAGCAGAATATCTCCAAAAAGCTGCCAAAGCTATAGCCTACCCAATATCAATCCTGATAAATAGAACCTTACAAGAGGGAAATATTCCTACCATCTGGAAAATCTCACACATCATCCCCCTACACAAAGGTGGCAATTCTAACGAATACTCCAACTACCGTCCAATAGCATTACTGTCTCCGTTAGCTAAAATAATGGAAAGATGTATCCATAAACAACTACTTGATCACTTACTGCAAAATAATCTACTAGCAAATTGCCAACATGGCTTCAGACCATTTCATAGTACTACCACTGTTCCTCTATCCTTCTCTGAGAGTATCAATCATAACAAAAATAATAACACCCTCTCCTCAGCACTCTTTATTGACCTTTCCAAAGCTTTTGACATGGTCAACCATCAGTTACTTATAAATGTACTAAGATCTCTTTCTCTAGATTCACTGGTTATTCAATGGTTCCAATCGTACCTTAACAACAGACAACAAGCGGTGCTTTGGGACAATAACCTATCTTTACATCTCCCCGTTACACTAGGAGTCCCTCAGGGCTCAATTCTAGGTCCCCTCCTATTCTCAATCTATATAAATGACCTTCATCTAGAAATGACTCAAGCTACCTGTATTCAATATGCAGATGATTCTACAATCATCTGCTCAGCTAAATCTTCATCTGAACTACAGTCCTTAACCCAGAGAATGTTTACTGTAGTAGAAAATTGTTTTTTACAATGATTCCTCCTCCTGAACCCCAAAAAGACTAAACTATTGCTTCTCACACCCACCCACCCACAAGTCCAGACCAATAAACTTCTCAGTCCTATCCAATAACAGAACCATTATATCTCCAGACCTAACCACTAAACTTCTAGGTATAACAATAGACAACAACCTTACCTACGAAACTCACATTAACAATACTATAAAAACCGTAAACAGGAAACCGGGCTCGCTGTATAGGATAAAACCATTCCTTACTCCACAAGCCAGAACTTCTATTGCCCTTACCCATTTAATCTCCACACTCCTCTATGCTTCATCCATATATACAAATCTGACTAAAAACAACCTCAACAAACTGTCAAACTCTTATAATAACATAGCTAGATTTGCCACACCATCCTCTTTCAGAACCCACCATTGTCATAATCTGAAACATCTAGGCTGGCTTGAGCTACAAAACCAAATCCATTATAACCAACTTATCATTGCCCACAAAACCTTCTTCCAACCAACTAAAACGCCAATACTATCAAACCTTTTCATCCTATATAAAAACCTAAATAACTTACGCTCATCCAAAAAAATTACTAGTATCTACTAGTATATCTAACAATATCTCTGGTAACTCGCTGTTCTGTAATGCTGTTGGAAAATACTGGAACCAACTTCCAAATGAACTTATATCTATGTTCTCTTTAACACTATTTAAACAAATCAAATAGTGGAAGCACTCAACAGTCACAAATAAATCCAAAAGAAATGCTGTAGATACGGAGAAAGCCAGTACGAACTAAATAGATTAAAATTCCACTTTATTCAACATGCCAAAAAGTAACTAACATGAACACCTTATATTCAAGCATGCATTTTCGTCCACACAACTCAGACTTCATCAGATGAATTAATTAATTACATCAATTATATTTATACACCATTTAAAATATAAACCAATATAATTCCTGTATTTCATTTCAAATACTCGAATCATTCTTTCAGTGGGCTCATAAATATTCATTATCACCATTACATTCTACTCATGTGGATTCATTATGAAGAATAAATACTTATTAAAATGTATTAATAAAATCATATTAATAAATAAGTTTTATCACATTAAATACTTTAAAAACATCAGAGTTAATACTGCTTAAAATAGGAGAACAATTCTTTGCAAAAAGAATAAAATGCTTGTAAGTGCAATGTTTATATAATTCATTTTCTTACTAACCAAAATATGGGGAACAGTGCCATCTATGGTCATAAGAGAATATTACATTAGTACTTTTTCTTTACAATTTGGTAGCCCTTATTTTTAATAGTGGCAAGATAGAAAGATAGTCATTTAACCCTGGAAATTTTCCTGCTTCCAGGTTTACTTGCCACCATAATTCTTTACAGTCTATTCTTTCTTCCCATGGGCCACCCCTAATGTCATTCTTAATTTGCTCCAGTACTAAAAAGAAGAATTTGTAACCTTCACATATTCTGGAATGTTTAAATAATGCATTTGTTTCTTTTCCTTTAGATATATCATAAATATGTTTGTATATTCTTCTTTTTAATGTTCTCTCTGTTTTCCCCACATAAAAAGAATTACATTTTACACATAGATATACCAGCCCCTTAGTATCACAGTTATAGTGTCCTTTACTTCTTATCCATCTATTTCTACTTTCCAAAAATATTTCCCCCTTATTAATGATGTATTCACACTGATTACACCTTCCACATTTGAAGGTGCCCAATTTCCTTTCACCATTCTTAAAGGAATTTATATTATTTTTACTATTATTATTATTTTTATTTTCTAAAATATTCCTTATACTACTTGAGTTTTTGTAAACTACTTTTGGTATTATCTTAGGTACATCCTCCAAATCAGTAAGGGAGATACATTTTTCCCACTCTTTCTGAAAAATCCCTCTTATATTATAATTAATTGCATTATATTCCAAAACAAGGGCTTGTTGGTATTCACCTACATTTTCCATCTCTTTATACTCAATTTCATTTTGTGTTATATCAGTAATATTAATAGCCCCCTTAATAGGTTTAAATTTATTATCCCTACCCCTTTCTATTTCAGACCTAATATTATTAATAAAATCTTTAGGGTACCCCCTATCTAAAAACATTTTTTCAAGAAAATTACATTCATTAATAAAATCACTATCCAAGCTAGTCATTCTACAACCTCTAACATATTGTCCCTTCACTATATTCCTTTTACAATGTGCTGGATGTGCACTATTATAGTGAAGGAAAGAGTTACAAAAAGTATGTTTTCTATGTATTCTAGTTTCTAATTTGTTATTATTTGTCTTATAAATTTCCAAGTCCAGGTATTGAAGAGTTTCGTAGGATGTCTTATAAGTAAATTTGAGAAAATTGGTGCTATTGTTTATATATTCCATAACTTCTTCAAATTCTTCACTACTTCCTGTCCAAAATATAACGATATCGTCTAAAAACCTGCGATATAGCATCCAACAGGAGTTAAACTTAGAATGTAAAACAAATGTTTCCTCCCACTTTGCCAAAATTAAATTTGCAAATGTAGGAGCACAGGCTGCTCCCATGGCCACACCCTGAATTTGTTGAAAAAATTCTCCATTAAAAACTAAAAAATTATTTTGTAGGACCATGTCCATGAGGCCTGTGCTCACTACCTTTTCCTTGTAGAATAAAATTTTATCTTGATAAATAACCTCCTCAAACATTTTCATACCTATCCCATATGGTATACATGAAAATAAATCAATAATATCAATAGTAACAAATAATAAGTTATCAGAATATAATTCTGTTGTAATTTCTCTTAATAAATCCCAGGAGTCCTTAAGTATAACTTTATTATTAACCCAGATATGTTTGACTTTAGTATCCACATATTTTGCTAAAGGCAATGTTTTAGAGCCATCAGCAGATACTATAGGTCTAAGGGGGGGGGGGGGTCTTCAGAATTTTTATGGATTTTGGGTATTCCAAAAATAATAGGGATTTTCGGTTTCTCTACTTTCAAATAGGCATACATTTTTTTGTCTATCACACCTTCATATAGCATATCTTGTAATGCAATATCTATTTTATTATATGCCAAATATACCTCATTTTTGAAACACAAGTATATTTATTTTCATCCCTTAATATTTGGTTCATTTTTCCCTCATAATGTATTATGTCCATAATCACAATCCCCCCACCCTTATCTGGTTTCATAATACGGACTCTGGGATTAGCTTTTAATTCATCCAGAATTATTTTCTCATCCTTACCGAAGTTAGCTTTGTATTTAATTTTCCTATCCATATTTCTAACTTCTTTTTCCAAAATAAGTTCAAAGTTTTTTAATTGGGGGTGCATCGGGGGATTATAGGTAGATCTATGCACTAAACCTTGATGGTTGTAAATTATATTATTTGTGGTATTTTTAGAAAATAACATTTCTAAGTTAATTTTTCTTAAAAACATCTTAATATCTAATATAGTTCTAGTTAAGTCCCCCTTTACATAAGGAATATATTTAAGTCCCTTTCCCAGGAGACTAAAATGCTTCTTAGTCAATGGAATATTACTAAAATTATATATAGAAAACCCATCATAAGTATTTTTGTATCCCTCTACCGTCACTTCCTGAGGGGGGACTAATTGATTAGAGACAGGGGTATATATATCTAATATCTCCCCCTCCCTCTTCTCCCCCCCACTTGAAAATTTCCCCATCCAATTTTCCTGCCTGGTAGTGAAATTATCCTCCCTAACTAATGGTGGGAATTCTAGAATGTACTCATCATTATTCCATCCATCAAACCTTTTTTCAGTATAATTATTACTTTTCTCCCTTTTATTCAGTCCATAAGCAGTCCTATTAGCATAAGGTGGCTTGGGATAACTAACACTATTCTCATATTCTTGTATATCTCTCTTTAATTTATTCATTTTCCTATCAATTAAATCATTACATTTTATATCAATTTCATTTCTTATCTTGTAATATTTATCCTTTTCTTCCTTTATACCAAAAATTAAATCTTCCTTAATATATCTATCTAATTCATCAATTTCCTTCTGCAATAAATCCTGCATTCTAATATTCTCCTTAATAATTAACTTTAAAACATCTAATCCACAGTTGTTAAAAACTTCCAATAATTTTTTATGGAAGTCTGAGCCCACTTGTATGTTATTAGGATATTTATACACTCTAAGTCCCTTCGGGACAATGTTCTTATTAATACATTCTGAAAGATACGCATTTTCTATACACAATGTTCTATATTTCAGCATTAATTTAGAAATTTTATCCATTTTAATAGAGTAAGAATCAGTATTAGGAGGTCCCTGAGGAGCTCCGTTGTCCAGTTTAAAGCAATAATTTACTTTAAGCCATTCAGCAGTCTCTTTATATTTTTTATCAAATAAAGTACCTGAATTTGCCGAACACAAAGTCGGCCTTTTAGATTGAATTACAGTGTGGATACCATCCGTTAATTCAGTACCCAGAATTTCTATAGCGTTGTTACACAAAATCCTTGGTGTGTCTTCTGGATTAAAAGTTCCACCATTCGGTTCATTTGGGTCGCAGGCTTCAAAATTACTGCCAATAAGCTCCCTTTCCCTCTTATGTTTGTGAATACAAGACCTTTCAGTTCCACTTCCTATAACATCCAATGTATTTAGGTTAGTCCCCACCAAGGTTTGGCACAACGGAGTAAGAAGATCTATTAACTCAGTTAGCTGACCAATTAGCTTGCGTGATTGGCCCAGTTCGTCCTGCCCCTTAACGTTCATCGGGAAACTCTCTCCATAATCTCTCCACAAAAAGTTACCAATAAATCAAATAGTGGAAGCACTCAACAGTCACAAATAAATCCAAAAGAAATGCTGTAGATACGGAGAAAGCCAGTACGAACTAAATAGATTAAAATTCCACTTTATTCAAGACGCCAAAAAGTAACTAACATGAACGCCTTATATTCAAACATGCGTTTTCGTCCACACAACTCAGACTTCATCAGATGAATTAATTAATTTCATCAATTATATTTATACACCATTTAAAAATATAAACCAATAGAATTCCTATATTTCATTTCAAATACTCGAATCATTCTTTCAGTGGGCTCATAAATATTCATTATCACCATTACATTCTACTCATGTGGATTCATTATGAAGAATAAATACTTATTAAAATGTATTAATAAAATCATATTAATAAATACGTTTTATCACATTAAATACTTTAAAAACATCAGAGTTTAATACTGCTTAAAATAGGAGAACAATTCTTTGTGAAAGAATAAAGTGCTTGTAAGTGCAATGTTTATATAATTCATTTTCTTACTAACCAAAATATGGGGAACAGTGCCATCTATGGTCATAAGAGAATATTACATTAGTACTTTTCTTTACAATTTGGTAGCCCTTATTTTTAATAGTGGCAAGATAGAAATGAACTTATATCTATGTCCTCTTTAACACTATTTAAACAAAAATTGAAACTTTACCTCAAAACACACTGGTTATGCCCCTGTACAAACCCAGACTAATCTAAAATGGCATTGCTATCATCAACTCTGCTGACCTAGTTTCTTTTTTTCCTTCCTTGAGAATAGAGCTACTAGCACATTTATATAATGTTCTGTAACAATTTTTGTACTCAACGACTGAAATGTAATAATCTGCTATTACTTTTGTGCATACATTTATATGTTTACCATTTTATGTTTATGCCTATGTTTTATTAATCTTTTCAAGTGGAGCTTATCTCCCCGGGCCTCCGCTGAAAATGGACATGTATCCAGTTAGACTAGCCTGGTCAACAAATGTAAAATAAAAATAAATAAATAAATAAATAATAATAAAAAAAAAATGTATATATATATATATATATATATATATATATATATATATATATATATATATATATATATATATATATATATATATATATATATATATATATATACACATACATCGATACAGATAGATAGATAGATAGATAGATAGGTAGATAGATAGATAGATATAGACAGATATATATTCACATAAACACAGGAAATAAACATCCAGAATTTTCTCTTTCTTAAGAATTTCAAACATCTTCCAGAAGAAACCAAGCTTAAATTGTCATATGCAAACTGAAGGGACAACAGACAAGGAAATAATTTCTTTTTGTTTTTATTAACTGAAGTTCATTTTTAATGGCAGTATTTATAAGTCTGTGCCTGTGTGACCAAGATTGCTTTGATATTTTGAATAGCAGATAAACTGTGACATAACTTTTTACTAATCACACTTAACACACTTTTAATAATCATGTCTTACTGACCAATCAGGTAGTCAGATTTTCTTTAATCTTAAAAAAAAGCCATTTTCTATATACATAGATGATTGCTCAATAGAGAGAGACAGAGACAGATCACTCCACAACAAGTACAAATTTGACTCTGTCATTGTCCATGTTGGTGTGAATGACCAGAGATGTACCTCCAGGGACTGCATGAAAAGATACATGGAAGATCTCTCTGATCTTGTAGCCCAGGCAGGTATGACCCTAGCCCTGAGTAGGATCCTGCCATTGCCTAGAATGATACTGCAGTACAAAGACAAAATGATTGATTTCAAAAATTGTCTAAGCTTCTGGTGTTATTCTAAGGGGATCTAGTATCTGTCTGCCTGGGATGACATGGTCGACAGATCATGATGCTTTGCCAGAGATGGCCTGCACCTGTCACCCCTGGGATTCCGGATACTGGCTAAGGCTCTTGCCACCCCATAGTGCCTTTTTAGGCAAGGTTCAAATGACAAATTCACCACTCTAACAGGAACAGGCAAGCAAAAACTTAGGGTAATGCTACTCAATGCTAGTAGTCTAAATCTCAAAATGCACTCACTTGATGCACTCTTTAAAATGGAGAACACCGATATCTGTGCAGTGACTGAGACCTGGTTCAAGGGTCTAGAGAGCACCCCTGTAATACCACACTTTTCAGCCATCTAACCTGGGCCAGAACACCAAAGGTAGAGGTGTGTCCATATTCATTAAGGATATCCACACCTCCAAGCTAGTTGCGCAGCATAATGCATCCGAGGTTATCCAAGTTCAACTAAATCTGGGCAAAACTGCAATCCAAATTGTACCTTGCTTCAGATCCCCCACCATACCCCAGGATTCCCACTCATCTTTTCTTGATATACTGGAAATTATTAGGGTTCAACCAAACACCCTAATAATAGGTGATTTCAACTACCCCACCATTAACTCGGAAAACTACTCATGTACCAATTCCTTCACGCAACGCTTTCTGGAATTCAAATTCATAAATTTCAATGCCCTGGATCAATTTATCCACAACCACACCAAGGGCAACACTATCCTAGACCTAGTCATTACCAATATGAGTGACTGGTGTTCCACACCTGAAATCAACTCCTCATTGGTTAGATCTGACCATAAGCTAATCACTCTAGATATCCATATCCCACCCCACCCACCATTAAGGAAACCATGGTAAAAAGTTTCTCCAAAGCCAACTTCATGCTTCTTAAGACAGAAGTGGCAAACTTCATGACACCCATGCAGATGGACAATACAGTTATGACTGCTGAATCTTACACAAATGCACTCTATAAGCACTTATACAAGTGCATGGATCATGCTATCCCAAACAGAACCAAGATGCTATCCTCCAAAAAAAGGAAGCCAGTCTGGTGATCCCCTGCCTTAAACAAACTCTACAACAGAAGGAAGAAACTGTTGCAAAAGAGAGTAAAATCCCATGAGTGGAGGAGCTCCCTGGTCAGCCTCAGTAAGAAGCTAAGATCCCTTATAAGATCCTGCAAAGCTAGCTATGAAAACAAAATTGCCACTGATTCTAAGGGCAACCACAAAACATTCTATAGCTACAGCAAGAATCTCAATGGCAACACCCAGATCTGCTCTGAGTTACAGCACAACGGCATGAAAATTACAGAACCAACTGATATTGCAAACATCCTGGCAGATAGGTTCAGTGCTAACTTTGTCCCCCTCTCACCCCATAAAGGGCTCATATCGATACAGGAAGAATGCAAAGTCCCTGTAATCACATATATGCAGGTAAAAGCTGCACTCTGTAAAACCAAAAACATAGCATCCATGGGACCGGACAACATCCCAGGCTGCGTTTTACACAAACTTCAGATCAAACTGGCTCCCCACCTAAGCACCATGTTCAGTGATAGTCTCATGTCAGGCTTTGTGTCTACTGAATGGCACACAGCAACAGTTATCCCACTCCACAAAGGGGGAGCCACCACTGATCCTGGGAACTATCGCCATATTAGCCAGATGAGCCTGCTCTGCAAGGCCATGGAACGTATCATCATGAAACTCATAAACAAAGACATTGGTAGCCTCCAAACTCTGGACCCCACCCAGTTCAGGTTTGTGAAAGGCAGATAATGCCTTCTGAACCTGATCGACTTCTTTGAGGCAGTCACCAAAGCCATAGACAAGGGTAAGATGGTTCACACAACCTATCTTGACCTTGTCAAGGCTTTTGACACCATCCCCCATTCTGGAATTATAGCTAAACTCACTAAACTAGGTAAAAATCCCTACGTCACAAGATAGGTTGCCAACTGGCTCACTGACAGAACCCACAATGTAAAAGTTGCAGACTCCAAATCTGACTTCAACCAGTGACAAGTGGAGTACCACAGGTTTCAGTCCTGGGACCTCTCCTGTTTGGTATCTACTTCTCTGAAGTACAGGCTAACACAAAAGGCCTCTGGCTAATGAAGTTTGCAGATGACTGCAAACTAGGAGCAATAGTTGAGTCCCCAAGTGATGTGAACATCCTACAGAAGGGCCTCACTGAGACAGATGCCTGGTGTCAGAGGCATGGCCACAAGCTCAATGCCAAAAAGTGCATTGTCATCCCCTTTGGTAAAAACTCTGTGCCCATGAACTATCACATAAATGGCAGTCTACTTAATGCCGAATGTGTGATAAGAGACCTTGGGACCTAGGTGGACAGTAGTCTCTCCTTTGATAATCACATTGCCACAGTAGTCAGGAAATCCTTCTATGTGGCACACCTCATCACAAAAGGGTTCTCATCCAGGAAAAAAAGGGGTCATTGTTCCCCTCTACTCGGCACTCATTAGACCCATTATAGAGTACAACGTCCCTTTTGGAATGTACCTCACAAGACATCTGTAGCAGTTGGAAAGGCCACAGAAGTACCTCACAAAGAGGAATCCTGGCCTCAAACAGATGCCCTACACTGACCATCTCAAAAAACTCCAGCTTTACTCTGTAGCATATTGTCTACTCTGAGGAGATCTCTGCCTAATATATAAATCTATTTTAAACCCAGAGCTGCTGGACATGCTACACCTAAAGAAATCCCAATCCCTCTGAGCTACATGCTCTAGGGACCTAAACCTTGTCAACAGAATAAACAGGACATGCTGGAGGGATAGATTCCTGTCCCAGAGACTTCCTATACTTTGGAACAAGCTTCCCATCTATGTCAAGCAAAGTTCCTCATTAGCACTCTTCAAGAAAAATATTGATGAGTGGATGGGAAATAGGAAATTCACCCCGGGGATCACTTCTGTGGCTCTGCTCGACAGGGGCACAGGAAATTAACTTTCTCGGGTGGCATAAGCCAGGGAACCTTGTTGACTAGGCTTACTTAGGCCCTTGGGCCAATAGCCTAGTACCTTCCTATGAACCTATGAACATAGGAGACAAACAAGGGATCTATACTGTTGCTTTTTGTCACTTTAAGATTAATTTAAGCATAAAAAAATGAGAACATGTTAGTTTATTGATCAACTGCAATTGACTATTTTATCAAATTCCGAACATTAAGTCTGAGTTCTTTGCAGGTAGCATATGTAATCATACTGCAAGACAGGAGTATTTGGTTGAATTATTCCTTTACCACAAGGTGGAATAACCTCACAGTAGGATGGTTGCATGAGGACTAGTGAAGTTCTGGTGGAGGTAACAGGGGTTGCTTTCCTGAACAAACTTATTTTTTGTGATTATTTTTACTTGATCTTGCTTATGTGTGCAGTGGGTTATGTAGTTTGTTTACTTGAAGAATTACCAAATCTGTCTTCACAGTACAATATTAAGGCTGTAAATTTGATATTTATTTAGCAGACACATGCACTTGACTCAACTAAGGGAATACAATTAATGAATTATCTTATAGTCACACATCAAGCAGATGGAATCTGAGGGAATTAAACCCAGTGCTGCATGTTCACCCTTCTTAGTAACTCAAAACCTTAATCCTCTGTATTAACTGTGTGATTATTTAACTATTTTCTTTAACTTTTTCTCATTTGTTTATATTACACAGATGACTGACATTATAGCCACTGTCAGCATTAACACTAACACTGGATGATTCTTCTGGAGCTATGAAGGACAGTGTTAAGTATTAAATACCAGAAAAATTAACAGTAACAGTTATGAATGATGTTTTAGTAAGCTGGAAACAGTCACTGACCCACAGATCACACTGATGGCAAATATATATTCTGTCTCAACTGTCACAGCGTGCCAGATACTGTGACCTGAACCTTAATGTTAGGTTGTACAGCGATAGTGTAGGACTGTGTGTCAAGTGAATTTAGTGAGGATGGACATGTGATCACTGCTTCTAGTGGGGCTCCAACAATAATGCAAGCACCTTCTGAACTGAGTAATTGTCCTGTAGATGGCAGGGTCAATGCAGCCAGAACTCTAGATGTGGAGTTTTGTTCCCCCTTCCTCATCATCTATAAGTAAGTGCACTCACACTCAATTAATGACAATCTGTTAACTGCCATCATTTTTTTACAGCAGCAACATGTTATTATGCAGCAATTTAGCAATTAATTTCTACCTTTAAAAAGGAATAGTTTGATCATTTACAAGCTGTCAATAAAGGAGATCACGATCACTGTAATTAGAGCTTGCAACTTGTTTGGCACCTCCTGAAGGTTAATATCACTGAAATAATTTATCTTGCAATGTTTTATCTCAATGCTTCATAGAGAATGTCTTAAAACTGCTCTTTGTGTTGCTTCTGCTAGCCAGTCTTCCATTTATTTAGTCTTCATAAGCCTAGGCTGCACCTACATAGAAGAGTGTAAACCCAACAAGTCATGATCTTCATAAGCCTAGGCTGTGCCTCCATAGAAGAGTGTAAACCAATTAATCAACAAGTCATGATCTTCATAAGCCTAGGCTATGCCACTATAGAAGAGTGTAAACCAATTAATCAACAAGTCATGATCTTCATAAGCCTAGGCTGCGCCTCCATAGAAGAATATAAACCAATTAATCAACAAGTCATGATCTTCATAAGCCTAGGATGCGCCTCCATAGAAGAGTGTAAACCAATTAATCAACAAGTCATGATCTTCATAAGCCTAGGCTGTGCCTCTATAGAAGAGTGTAAACCAATTAATCAACAAGTCATGATCTTCATAAGCCTAGGCTGCACCTCCATAGAAGAGTGTAAACCAATTAATCAACAAGTCATGATCTTCATAACCCTAGGCTGTGCCTCTATAGAAGAGTGTAAACCAATTAATCAACAAGTCACGATCTTCATAAGCCTAGGCTGTGCCTCTATAGAACAGTGTAAACCAATTAATCAACAAGTCATGATCTTCATAAGCCTAGGCTGTGCCTCCATAGAAGAGTGTAAACCAATTAATCAGAAGTCATGATAAGGGTGTTACTTTATTCCTTATCTAACCAGTATCATAGGACAGCATCTACAGATGTAGCTTGATGGGTAAACCACATGAAAATGGGTAAATATCTCTAAGACTATTTAGTGGGCTTTATTTTACATTTTTTTTCCAAAATGTTTTTATTCAGTTTTATCACACCATAACATGACAGCATAGTAACAAGAAAAAAAAACAAATAATCAAATGCAATGTTCATAACAACTAAAAAAGCAATACACATAGGAGAACACAATATTTCTCTAACAGATTAGACAATTTTCTCCAAGCAAGTAAGTGATGAGTTGTGTTGTTAGTCCTTGCTTTTATAGTAGCAATTTCATTCTTACAAATGTATTTCTCAAGATGAATAAACTCAACTTTAAAGACAGGAGTAGATTGGGATTTCCAAATTTTAGTAACACTTTTCCTTGCTATAGAGAGGCTAGACCATATAAAAATGTTTGTTTTTTAGGAATGACTTCAGGAACAGGAATATTGAAAAGGATAGGAGTCAGAAATTATAAACTCTAACCAAAATGGGGAAATTATTTTGCAATTAACAACCATATGTATTCAGTCATCATCAGGGTGTCCACATCTCCAGCATTTCATTTAATCTTTCTTGTACATTTTTGATAGTTTATGTGGGGTTAGAAAACATCTATGTAAAAATTTCCATGTGTATACATGCTAGAACAGGATTCCTTCACAAAATGTAAACAACTGTTTTGTTTTAATCTTTTTCTGAGAATACTTGTCTATTAATTTCACTTGACTAATTCCAAAAAGAAACATCTGTTTTGCTAAAATCATTTCTGAGAATTTTATAAATAACCGAAGTGTATGAAGTGTTCTTGGGTGAGCTATTAATAATTGTTGAAATAAAGTCCAAGATTTTTAAGTTACTGTTACTGTATGCCCCTAATGAGGATACAAGCTTAGTATGTATAAAATCCTTGCAAGTTTGGATGTCCAGCCAATTGCAATTTTGCAAACTATATCAACTGATCAAATAGTCTGCAGGACTTATTTTATTAGCTGAGAGAAATTGATTCCAATATAATAGGTCATCTTTCTTAAATTCTAACATTTTCTGAGTATCAAAAGATATCAAACATTCATTAGTGCAAGCAATAGGAAACATAATTATTAATAAATTCTCATTTCATTGATTAGAAAACATAAACTTTTTGAACAACAGCACTATCTGGTTTATAAGAAGTGTTATAACAAGTTTTGACCTTTCACTTTGAATGTATATTTTTAAAATTCATATAAATATGTTTGAATGTATTGGAGTATATGGTTCAAGCAATGTCCTATTACTATTTAGAAGTAAGGTTTCATGTATTGATTTCCAATATGATGTATAAGCAGTATTATTCCAAAGCAACACTGTGTAATAAATGTGGAATTTAAATAAAAATCAATATTTGGAAATCCTATACCTCCTTTATTCCAGCTTGTGGTATGCCAGAAAAGAGAAATTCTTGTTTTTTGGGATACCAAAGGAAGTTGAGTAATACGTTACTAATTTTCTGTTTAATTTTAACAGATGGGGGAATTATCAGAGTTTGACCAATGAATACGATTTTAGGTAACAGTATCACTTTGATTAAAGTTAGTCTGTCTTCAAATGTGAAGAAGAGTCTATTCCAACTGTCAATTAGACTAGTAATTGAATTTATAAGTTGTTGGTAATTAGATGTGAGTGACTTTTTAGGGTCTATATTTGCAAATCAATGCAGCAGAAAGCCAAACACTATTTCACTGACACATATGTGTCGAACTGCCAGGTAAATGAATGGCCAAATCACTGATTTTTTCCTAGGGAAAAAATTGGTTTGCTGCCACTGTGAATCTGCCCTTTTCACCACTGTAGTGTGATCTCAGAGTTAGTATATTCAGTTAGGGGGGGTTGGCGGGGCACAGTCTCCACACTGTGGGGTGTGGCGAGGTGAGGCCCCCTACTTTATAATGTTTGTACTGGTGTGTTGTTTGTAGTTGGCCTATCGATTTTTTCCCTAGGAAATAAATTGGTGATCTGGTCGTTTAGTTACCTGGGAGTTTTACACATATGTGTCGATGAAACTGTGTTCAGCTTTCTGCTGCTTCGATTTGCTTATAAAGACCTGATTTTTTATAGTTAGATTGAATCATTAATATGCGTGCCCTCCCAGTGTATGTCTGTTTTTGCTCTAAGTTTCATGGTAACATTTTTATTCACTAGAAGTGCCTGCATTTTGTTGTGATTTAATTTTAGACCAGAGATGGCAAAGAAGTCTAGATTATGTAATAGGTGATCTATTGAAGTTTCAGTATCATTATAAGTTATTAGTAGGTCATCAGCAAATAGTATCTTGGAGGATAATTTGGCTGACACTTTATATCCTTTAACACTGTCATTATTTCCAACATAATTTGTAAAGGGCTCAATAGCCAGGGCAAAGAGTAATGGGGAGAGGAGGCACCCTTGTTTAGTACCTCTTAATATTTTGAATGGGCTATATAGTTAAGATCCAATCTTTGCATAAGCTATGGGCTTTTCACATAGTTTTTTAATTAATCCTATAAAGTTTGGGGAGAAATTGCATTTTTGCAGAGCTTTAAACAGATATTGCCAACTTAGGGAGTCAAAAGCTTTATCTATATCAAGGCTTAAAATAAAAAGCTCATTTTTTTCTTGTTTGCTAAGTCTATTAATTACAGTAGTCTAATTACATTGTCTTGTACCTTTCTGTTTTTGATAAACCCTGTTTGGTCTTCATGAATTAATATTGAAATAATATTATTTAATCTGTCTGCTAAGATAGACACAAATATCTTGTAATCAAGGTAAAGCAAAGAAATTGTCCTTTATGATGTGCAAAGGTCGGGCTCTTTATTTGGTTTTAGGATAGGAGAGATGATAGAATATTTCCATGAGGGAGGGATGTTTGCTGTAGTTTTAACTTTTTGGAATGCATTGAGTAGGATTTTCAAGATGGTATCAGGTAAGAGTTTGTAAAATTCTAAAATTAGACGATCCAGCCCTGCTGTCTTTTTTGTCTTAAGATTTTTTTATTTGTTCCTTTAATTCTTTAAAGGAAAAGGGTTTGTCTATGTTACTAATATTGTGTTTGGATAGCTTCTTTTAAATATTATTAGCAAGAAAGTTGTCTATGTTTTTATCACTTGTAGATGAGTTATTATTATTAATATTCTTGTAATGGTTCTTAAAACATAATACATTGTTTTTAGATCTGTAACTTTGATAAACTGATTATTTCTAGTGTATATCATTTCTTTTATATGACTTTTTTAATTTAAATATTTAAATCTAATTGCAATTCTGTGCTTACTCTTGGTTACATTGAGTAGGACTGTAATCTGATTTTTTCCAGATTTATTGATATTTTATGGTGCATGATATCCTGATTTTCCAGTCCATTTCTGACTTGCTGAAAATAGGCAAATCCAAGCATTACAGAGTTCATCTGACTGCAAAGATTAAAAAGTACCACTCTGTCTGGTTCACATTTTCAAACCAGTTCAATTGTGTGCCTTTTTGGCAGTTGCCTTAAGTTTCCTCCAGTGATCTAATTATTTTTATGGATGGCAGGAAGGCTTGGTATGGGAGGTTACTTCCAATGTATTTGATTTGCAGAAAATTGTCTGGAATCTTGGTCAGAAGATACGAAGAAGGATACTACTTTTTCATGAGATCTTCCGTATATGGGTCGACACTCTAGTGTGGAAGGACAAACTACTCAACAGCAGAGTTTCCTTTCATTCAGACAGTGGTTTGGTTGTCCATGACTCAACAAATGGTCTTCCAAGCTCAAACAGGTCCAATGTGTAATTAAGCTTTTAGTTTTATTTAGTTTGGAAATTAATTAGATTTTTTCTAGCATGCATGAAACTGGTACAGTCCTATAGCTGATAGCTTTTCCAATTTTCAGTTCACCAGGTTTTGGTGGCTGGCCAGGCATTTGGAACTGAATGGCACTGTAATTCCTTGGAAGTTTGGTTAGTTGGAGAAGAGTAGTTGCATCATTGCTGGCAAGTTAATAGGTCAGAAACATCAGGAAGGTGTAGTCATCATGAATCCAGACTTTCAAGGGATTTTATAGGTTTTTTCCCCATTGCCAAGAGTCTGGGGATTGTCCTTGGTACTTCACTTCATGTTTTTCAGATGGTCACTAAGAGATTTTCCCAACATGCTTCAGGTTCATTTAGCAGCTTTAGCCTGGTTGGCATGCTTCTTGGTACTTCAGGATTTCTTGAGTCATTGGCTGTCTGGCAGGTTGATCAATGGCTGAGAGAATATTTGAGGGGCCTCAAATGATTCCAGGAAACCTATTGGGAAAAACCTCCTTCTCGTCGTTGTTCAGGATTTGTATAGTGCAGTTGCTAATTATCATTCCTTTTCTAGCATGGCTACCTTGTTCACTTCATTATCCATTGTGCCTTCCATGCTAGTGAATTCTCTAAAAATATTTCAAGTCTGCATAAACTGAAGTACTGCTGGTGATTCCCTATGGGATGAGGAAAGTAAACCTATACATTTTATTTTTTGTCTGTGACTTGCTGATAAAGCTACTGTCAATTTCACCTGCTCCATTTTGTTTTCTGTTTTAAGAAATCTTCTTGGATTGGTGATTTTTTTTCTGTGTGATAAATAGATACTTAAATTAGGCTTCACATTTCACATGTTTTTTCATTGGTTAAATTGCTTCTTGAGTGATACTTAAATGCATAGTGAATTTCTGGGCCTTTGTCTTTCTAAAAAGATTTCAAGCCTGCATAAATTAAAGCCCTGCTAGTGATTCCCTGCTTGGTGAGGAAAATAAACCTATATATTTTTTTCTGTGACTTGCTGGTAGAGCTGCTTTCTGTTTTACCTGCTCCATTTTCTTTTCTGATTTAAGAAATCTGCTTGGCCTGGTGATTTTGTTCTATGTGAGTTAGATGCTTAAATTATCTTGGATGCACATTTCACATGGTTTTATTAATGGTTAAATTGGTTTTTGACTGCACTTTTTAAACTGTATTTTAATTAATTATGGCACTACGTCTGCTATTTACTGTTTATGACTGCATCAGTCACTGCACTTGATTTCAACTGTACTGTTAGCCTAGATAATATAGTCTAGTTGAGATGTGCCAAATCTAGCCTTTTAATAATACACTTGATCACTGAACCAGCCATCTTACTTTAAGAAGGGTTTCCCAGCACTCTTGTGGCACAAGAGTGTAGATCCAGCCTTGACTGAGCTGGGAATCGCTGGAGGAAGATTCATTGTTTGCTTTCCTGTTGGTAGATTAGCTTAAATGTGTTTATTTTTGCCTGTATTTAAGTTTTGCCTTTGGGCATTACTGCACATCATGCATTGGGGCTTGGCGATGTCCTGTAAAGATGCACAAGCCTTGAAACACAATTTTTCCCTAGACGTCTGTCAGTAGAATCCTCCCATGCTTCCCTGTTTCACCACAGGCAACTCAGCTGTGCAATGAACAGCACTGCCACACATATCACCCCTAGCCTTAAATAGAAAAAAATCCCTGTTTTAGTCCTAGCACAAAACTATAGTCTAACTAGCCCACTCCCTTCCCTAATAGTACATATGGTAAAAAACTGCTATAATGGACATGCAGTTTCCCATCATTTCTCTGGTTAGCTTGACTGACATGTGCATCCTGAGGCAATATTGTAATTGCCTCATGTATACTGACAACGACTTACTTTTAAAACAAACAAATACCCTATGTGAGAGATGTAATTACACTATGAAATTGGAGCCAATTCTCTCACAAAACAACAAACAGGTTGCCAGCATACACACTTCACATCTCACACAAAATAAAGTCACAACACATAAACCCACATAAGTGGAGGTACTCACGAGAAGCATACTAAAAGTTAAGAGACTTCCCAAATGTAAACCAACTGCACGCAGTGTTATGCAAATAGTAACCACTACACATACTAACACATACACCAGTGCCACAGCAAATAAGCCACTAAGGCAAAACACCTCAAAACATAATGTCTTAGTTACAGTTGATTGTCGCTCGCCATGTCAGAATAAAACAAGCGAGCAACATGGGTTCTTGTTTAAGCAGCTTTATTGTATGCAAACACATCATAAATGAAGCTAAGTAACTTTAACTTATAAACAGATTAGCTATCATGCACATGGATGTTAACATTCTGGCTGCACCTTCAAAATGGTACTGAAGCTAACACATGCTTGGTATTTATATGCACACACAGATCTTGGAAATGCACACCTGTTATTCTACAGCAATTCTATAGTGAGACACAGACATCCCCTTCACTAGGCTGGACAAAGAGAAGGTCACTGTCAGCTGCCTGTCATATGCCAGGTTCCATTAAATCATGCATGCACTCAAGTCACTCAACAAAGAGTACCATTATGACTTGGTCATAGTCCACATTGGGGTGAATGACTTGAAACATACCTCTCTGGACTATACAAAGAGAGGGGTCTACTTCAGTAGACCAAAAGTTCACTTACCCAACTTTCAGTTAGTTGAGACAAAAAGGCCAACAACCACAGAACACCAACC
The DNA here is from genome assembly GCF_019279795.1 of Protopterus annectens. Classification (NCBI taxonomy): domain Eukaryota; kingdom Metazoa; phylum Chordata; order Ceratodontiformes; family Protopteridae; genus Protopterus; species Protopterus annectens. The sequence continues at coordinate 28,345,826 of NC_056746.1, forward strand.
TCCCAGAACACCGACTTCCCGCTCCAGGTAAGTAACCACTTGGCATATCCTGGAAAAAATAGTAGAACCAAAGGAAAGTAAACCCACCCATGTGGGGGCTTCACCCCCCACACCCCCCATGTGGGGGACTGTACCCCCCATGGCCCCCCTAATTAAATATTCCATCTCTGAGATCACACTACCACAGGGGTAAGGGACAAAGTACAACAGGGTGGCCAAGTGGTTACTTACCTTCAACAGAAAGTTGGTGTCCTGGGATGTCTGTGGTTGTCAGCCTTTTTGTCTTGGCTAACTGAAAGCTGGGTAAGTGAACTTTCAGTCTACTGAAGTAGACCCAAATAGAGAAATCACTGAACTCTCAGATTATGTGTTCCACACAGGTATAGCCCAAGCCCTAAGCAGCATTCCACCTTCACCCAGGGTGATGCCACAATATAAGCAAAAAATGTTTGACTTCAACAATTTGCTTAGCTTCTTGTGTCATTCCAAGGGGATCCATTATTTGTCAGCCTGGGAAGACATGGTCGACAGGCCATGCCATGCAACTTTGCCAGAGATGGTCTGCACTTGTCTCATGTAGGCTTTCAAATACTGGCAGAGGTGCCTGCCTCCCCATAGTACCTTTTTTTAGGCAATTTCTAAACAACAAAATGTCCATTGAAACAAACTCCACTTGAGACAAGCTAAATATTTTGCTGCTTAATGCTAGGAGTCTGAACAGGAAGGTGTACTCCGTGGAAGCACTGCTCACCTTAAAGGATGCTGATGTCTGTGTGGTCACTGAGACATGGTTCAAGGCCATGGAGAGCACCCCAGCCATGCAAAGATACAATGCCTTCCACAAATTCAGACATCAAAATGAGCATGAAAGAACCAAAAGTAGAGGTGTATCCATCTTCATTAAGGCCAAGTACACATCAAGAGTGGTCAAACAGTATGACTCTCTTGAACTACTCCATATCCAATTAATTATAAGCAAAGTACCCTACCACATTATTTCAAGCTATAGGTCCCACATCATGAACTAGAAAAACACACTATCTTCCTGCTCCATGTCCAATTAATTATAAGCAAAATACCCTACCACATCATTTCAAGCTATAGGTCCCACATCATGAACTAGAAAAACACACCATCTTCCTGGACTTACTGGAGTCACTCACCATACAGCCCAACACTTTAGTCATGGGAGATTTCAACTATCGTTCCGCCAAATGGGAGATGTTATCAAGCACAAACACGCTCAGCCAAAGGTTCCTGTTCAGTCTGTTTGAAATAACTATTGGACCCGACGCCTCCACAGGAGCAAAAAGCCTAAAAATCCTTTCACAAACTATAGCCTACTAAGCAATAGTATAAAAAATTTCATACACCCCACAATCACAGACAACAATAACTCCTATGCAGAGGTGTACGCAAATACCCTGTATAAGCACTTAAGCAACTGTTTAGACTCAGCTGTACCTGTTTGGATCAAAACCAGGCCCTCCTTAAAAAAACAAGCCACCCTGGTGGACCTCAAGTATATACTGGTTACATAACAAGAGGAAGAAACTGATGTCTAAGAACAAGAGGGAACTGATTCAGCAGAGGAAAAATTCCCTCCACAGCTTGAACAAGTACATTAGAAATCTTATAAAGTCCTCTAAAGTGAACTACAAAGCTAAAATAGAATCCCTAGCCAAGGATAATCATAAGGCATTTTTTAACTTCATCTGAAAGATAAAAGGAATACCCAGCTATGTACCGAACTGGTAGTGGATGGCACCACTCATACTATACTGGAAGAAATTGGCAACCTGCTAGCTGACAGATTCCGTGCAAACTTCACCCTTCCTGTCTCCACTAGTCATACCCCAAAACATACCTGACACCAGTCCTCTACCTAGTATTTCTAGAGATCTTGTCATATCTGCGTGCTCCATGGCCAAAAAGATGGCCTCATTGCAGCCAGATAACATCCCATGCTGCTTATTTATCAATCTAAAACAAGACCTAGCAGACCCACTTGGCATTCTCTTTAACCATAGCCTGAGAAATGGCTTTGTTCCAGCAGATTGGAGACCAACAACAGTAATTTCCTTGCACAAACATTAGCCATCAGTTGACCATGGGAACAATAGACCTATAAGTCTAACCACCCTCATCTGCAAGGCCATTGAAATAATCATCATGGACCTTATCAACAAGGGCACAGGTGACCATCAGACTCTAGACCCAGCCCAGTTTGGATTTGTTAAGGGTAGACCATGCTTATTAAACCTACTAGATTTCTTTGAGAAAGTCACCAAAGCTCTGGATGAAGGTAAGACAGTGCATACCACCTACATTGACCTAGCCAAGGCTTTTGACACAATCCCACACTCTGGTATCATTGAGCAACTCTCCCAGTTGGGAGTAACCCTTGCATCATTAAATGGGTAACCAAATGGCTCTATGGCAGAACACAGACTGTCAAAGTTGGTGACTCCAACTCTGCCAGGGGTGTACCACAAGAATCTGTGCTGGGCACTTTACTGTTTGAAATCTATTTCTTGGAAGTCCAGGCTAAACTACATTGCCTTTGGCTTACCAAGTTTGCTGATGGTTGCAAATGGGGTGCAATTATTAAGTCCCCCAATGATGTCAACATATTACAAGAGGAGCTAACTCATACAATCAACTGGTGCCAAAGCAACAGCCTAAAACTAAACGCAAAAAAGTGCATTATTATCCCCTTTGGGAAAGCAGAATTCCCTGCTAATTACAGTATTGACAACACCTCCCTGAGTTTAAACCCAGTGGTGCAAGATCTAGGAACACAGTTTGATAGCAATCTTAACTTTGACCACCAAGTTTCCACAGTTGTAAGGAAAGTGCACATCTCATAAGTAAGGGCATCACATCCAGGTATAAGGGTGTTATAACTCCACTGTGCCTGACCCTCATCAGACCATTAATAGAGTAAATGCTTTTGTATGTACCTCACCAGACACCTGCAAGAAAAGACAGGGCCTCCAAATCATGACCTACATGGTCAGACTGAAAGCCCTGCCACTGTACTCTGTATCTTATAAGCTGCTGAGAGGCTGCTGAGAGGTGACTTGTGCCTGGCCTACAGGGAGTTTCCAACCATGCCCTGATGGAAATGCTGCACATCCACAAGTCAAATGGCACAAGAGTCACCCCCCTAGGGATCTTAACCTAGCCTGTGACATAAACAGAATATGCTGGATGTATATATGTAGCTCCCAGATATTGCTGCTCCTCTGGAATAAACTTCTAATTTACATGAAGAAGAGCTTCTCACTGACCCTATTCAAGTGCAACCTAGAAAAATGGCTGGTAGATCACAAATTCACCCTGGGGGTGGCATGCATGTCCGTCATGGACAGGGGTAGCCAGTGTTGATCATAAACTTGTTCTGCAAATTATGTCTGTCTAACCAAGGAAAATTGGGCAACACAGCATTAACATGGCTAGGCTTGTAAGGGCTCTAGGGTCGCTAGCCTAGTAACCTCCTTTGAACCTATGAACCTATTAAACTCCCTTTGTTGGGAGGATCTCATGATTCACAGTGAGTTTATTTTGTTATGAGCTACAAAATCCAAAAATGGACCAAGCAGGTAAAGGGCAGTAGGTGTGTTTAAATAGTCGAAGTGGTTGGACACTTGTCCAGTTTACTGGTCAGGCTACTGCACAATATCACACCCAGGGATGCTAGGTCAGACCTGGTTTTCACTTGGAAAGATGGCAACCCTGTTAGGTTGTCAGAGGTCAATCTCTTTTTGTGGAAGGCCATTGAAGGGCAAGGCATCCATCCTTAGGGTTATTTATCCCACTCATTTAGAATAGGTTGCACTTCCGACTTAGCCATGGATGGGCATTTGGTAAGGACATGCAAAAAAACAGGAAGGTTGGTGTCTGACACATTCTTGACATACATCAGGCACTATATTCTTAATTTCTATTTCAGGAAAGAGGTTATCAGGATGTTGGGACATTTCTTCATCAAGAGACCAGCAATAAAAGCTTTGGTACATGTGGCCAGGCACACCGGTTCATTAGAGTATAACAAATGGTTAGTTCATCACTTTGACTTTTTGGGCCCAGTTTTGGAAGATTTGGCATCAGCTTATAGCAAATGAAAGATTGCCCAAGGTTCTGTTAATCCACCTTGGGGGAATGACTTGACGAGAGCTCCAAAAATAAATCCTTCTCATGAGAATCCTATCTGATATGCACAGATTGCACATGTTATATCCAGAAGTAGTTTTGTTTTGGTCATTGATTGTGCAGAGAATCCATTGGGAAGGAGTTAAGTATTTGGGAGCAATCAGGATACCTCGGCACTTCATTAATCACAGAGTGACACATGCAGCTTGACAAATCTATTATTTCAAGCCATCCATCACAAAGATCTTGACAAAGTGGACTCTGATTTTTATACTAGTGGCAAAGTACATTTGAATAATTTAGGTTTTGACTTGCATAATTTAGACATCTCTCTGGCCATCATGGATTTTTTTTAAGAAATAACCCACAGGCTGTTTTTAAGGAACTTGGATATCGTAGGCTCGGGATGCTAAGGGAGAAACAGGAGGGAGGAATGCTGGGTTGGTGGCTGCCTTGCAGCCTTCTCCCATTGTTTCCCCCCTGTTTATGTTTAGCAGCCTCAACTCACCATGCAGGCTGGTTTCAGTTTGACCAGTGGCCATGTCAAGAGGTTTTTGAGTTGGGAGGCAAGACTTAAAGGGCTTTATCACCAGGTCAAAGGTAATTTTGGTTATGGACCTGGTCCTGCAAAGGTTAGCTGGAACAGGTTTGGTGACAACAACTTGCTGAATGTTTAATGGTTAATGGCTGTTTTTATGATATGGTTATATGTGAACATACTGTGGCATCTTTAATTTTGACAGTTGCATTGAATAAAGTGCTGCAAAGGCATTACTATGTGGTTATTGACTCATCTTAGAGGACAAGGATGACTTACCCATTGGTTGCATTGTCCCAGAGCAGGGTTTAGGGGTGGGTCCTCAGTGACTCAACTTTTAAAGTGAGTGATGCTGTCCTCCAATCAGTTTTTGTCAGTAGTTCAAAGTCTGTTAAGGTCCCACCCCCAAAATCATGGATCTAATTGGTCAGCTGGCCTTCGGCTTCCTCCCTTTTGTTCCCATTGTTTGTGCACAGCAACCTGGCCATGGCAAGAGATGTTTGGGTTTGGAGGTAAGACTTTGGCTTTATCACCAGCTCCGTGATAGCTTTAGTTACACACCCAGTCCTGTAAAGGTTAGCCAGAGCAGGCATGGTAATTTCAACTGGCTTAATGTTTAATGGTTAATGGCTATTCTTATGATATGGCTATATGTGAATATACCGTGGCATCTTTACTGTTGTCTGCTGTACTGAATATAGGGCCAGAAAGGCATTACAGTGTGGTTATTGACTCAGCTTAAAGCAGTAGTTTATATATTTATTTAGGTTGTGAAGCACTGTGGGTTAAGTGTTTTCATGATGCCATATTAGCAGTTTTCAATTTCAAGAAAAACTTCAAGGATTGCTGTCCTTATTAACAAACTACAGTGTAAAAACAACACATGCTTGCAACACAAGGATGTATAATTTGGTGCAATATATGACAAAGAGGTTATACCAAACTTCAAGGGTCCGTTACTTATGTTTGCTTTAGTTTTGAAGTCAGACATTGCATGTCTTTATTCCACATATAGTACTGATTAATGTGCATGAAAATTAAGTCTACCTTTCATTTTCCATGCAGACACATACTGAATGTATATCAGGTAGGAGCCATTATAACAGTTCATGATTTTCCATTTCTTTGCCTGTAGTCCATTGCAGTATTTTTATTACTTGTTTTCCATGCATTTATGATTTTTTTTTTGTTTTTGTTTTTGTCTTTCCTTAACATACTCACTTTCCATTTCAGCATTATATATTAAATCATTTGTGTCAAACAATGCCAGAAAGATAACCAGTTTGGTGCTTATCTCAGTGTGATATTCTGTTTTTATGTTTTTGTTTCTTTGCATGGAAGAGCCCTAGGGTTTTATTTGCCAACTAAAGTCATTGCTTATTAATTCTAGAAGGTCTTAATAAAGGCTTGTTTGTAAAATAGTTGGGATGGCAGGCTAAGAAATGATGCAAACTGCACAGCAGCTAGTAGTTAAAAAGAGAAACAATCTTCCATTAATCTTCAGGTTCCATAACCCCAGCACATATGAAGCCCTTTATGCTGCGGTATACCTTTGGAATGCTAATTTGATTCAATGTTTTCTGGACACTGATGCAGTGCTTTCCAGCTATGTGAAATAAAAAGATATGCCCTTTCAATAGAAAATTGGATACTTTAATAAGGTTGGCATAATTTAGTGGTGTGCATGCATGGGGAATGCCATTATTTGCTGAATGCCTGAGACGTTAAAAGTGACTTAGGTTCTAAGCTGCTGGAAAAGGTTTACAATCTCTTTATAAAATTTAACACATGCAATAAATATTCAAATATATAATATTCTTAAAAGCATCTGCATATGAAGCAAATCATACAGACTTTAAAACATGAAGCACAATAACATTTCAAAATAAATGATTACCAAATGCCAAAGCCAGGTAGCCTGCAATACTTTTAATGGAGTGGGAGGAAATCATTTGTTTTTCTCAAATTGCAAAATAAAATAATATTTTATATCCCAGGACAGTGCAGCTGAAGCTTTCCTGGTTGTTGGCCTACATATTTCTAATGCACTCTAATTAATATTCCAGAAAAATCAATATGGCTGTGGTTTGAAAGTTTTTCAAGCTGCTCATCAAGGAAACAATTACCGTTCAACAATACGTCTCTTTGTCTGTTCATCAGTACATTACTGAATCCGAAATGCTGACTCTATTTTCTTTCTACTGCATATGAGAACTGCTGTTGTCAATTTTTAATTAAATGCAAAAGGTGCATTGTACCTTATTGTTTGGGAAGGTTTCCTGCATGAATTTCCTAAAAAAGTTACTTTGAACGATGTCTGCACTATCCAGCCATGTTATAATTGGTTAGTAAAGTTACCCAGGGAGACACCCTTTTTTGGAAGAGAAGAAGTATTAGATGTGGAAATGCCCGTTTTTTACAATATGGAGGTATACCAGAATCCATGAAATAAATTTTTATTAATAACATACTATATATCTGTTTACTAGCTTAGAGAATGCAGTACTGCTGCGGGGTGGATGAGACAATGAACTATTATTGGCATAAGCTATCTCTGACTGATTGCTCAAGTAGTTTGAAGTAACAGGTGTATATATTATCTATGACCATTTGTTCCAGTGATTGTGTGTGTGCGTGTGCATGTGCATGTATGCGCGAGTGTGCATGTGTGTGTGTGCATGTGTGTGTGCATGCGCGTGCACGTGTGTGTGTATGTGCATGCGTGCGTGAGTGTGTACATGTGCACGTGTGTGTGTGTGTGTGTGTGTGTGTGTGTGTGTGTGTGTGTGTGTGTGTGTGTGTGTGTGTGCGTGCATCTGTGTTGTTATGTAGAATGATGTGTTGTTTCATATAAACTTAACATTCAAAACAAAACAGGTTATGAATAACTTATAAAATCTGCAATACACTGTGCAGCCTCTTAATCCACTGTGCTGTATATAACATTACAATAAAAATCACATAAAAAATAAATGATATCACAAATCCCCAAAACTTCATCACAGTTTTGGGGCCAATGTTATAATTTCAGCTTCAGTGAATATATAACAGCAGACATTCAGATCTCTGTAAAATTAACCTTACAGTTTATTGCTTGGTTGTGTAGCATATTTTGCACTACAGGGGAAGAAGGTGGCCTTCTGAATTTTATTCTAATAAGTACATTTTCTTTCCTTTGTAGTGCTTCCAGTAATATGCTCTAAGCCATGATCAACAATGTCACTGCAATTTCTAGCTGGCATTCATTACGTAAACTTAAAATTTTTCAAATTTATTTTTGAAGACTGAGGAATATCTACTGCACAAAAATTCACCACCATAATGGAAACACTATCCTCAAGTATCACTAGTGTCGCTCGCCAGGTAAGGAAGAAAGAGGTGAACATTATGGGTTCTTGTTCAAGCAGCTTTACTATATACAAACACATCATAAACGAATCTAAGTAACAATCATGCACATAGATGTTAACACTCTGACTGCACCTTCAAAAAGGCACTGATGCGACCATATGCTTGGTATTTATATGTACACACAGATGTTGGAAATGCTTCTTAAAGGTACAGCACACCTTTTTTTCCCTCAAAATTTTTTTTTATTTTTCAAATGCATTTGAATGAATTCCATAGTATTTATATATAACATCTTAAATAACTATGTACACTATTTACATTAGTCTGACATAATGTATACAGTTACTTTATAAGTATGTCCAATCCATTATCAGAGTGTCTGAACAATTATTGTATATTGTCAATTAATGATAAGACTTTTCCCCAAGAGTTGTTGATAAATGGCTTTGGATAAATTCTTACTTCTTTAATTTTAATTTACAATAATGCTGTGGTCTTCATTAGGCTGGAAAAGTCTTCCAATGTTGGTATTGTGTGTGTATTCCATATTCGTGTTATACACTTCCTTGAAATTGTAAGTATAGTCCATACTACATACATGTTTAACCTATTCAAATGAGGACCTTCCTTCATATTTAATAATACAAGAACTTTAGTTAAATAAAATGATTCATTAAATAGGGGTTGTAGAAAGTTATTAATACCATTCCAAAATTGCTTAATTTTAACACAAAGAAAATGTGGTACTTGCTCACATCTCCAACATATTCCTTTTATGGAAGAACTAATTTTACTGATTTTGTCTGGGGTTAAAAATGCTCTGTGCAAGCATTTCCAATTAAAAACTTTCCAGTATTGTGTAAAGGATGTAAATTTTATTGATAAGATATTTGTTTTACTATCTTCAGTTAACTGTATTGAGTGTCATTGTGTTATATATTTCCAATATGAGGTTTTGGGTGTTGTTTTATAGTTTATCAATATTTTGTAAAATTTTGAAATACTGTTTCCCATGTCAAAGCCATTATATATGATTTCATATATGTATTTTGTAATTTTAGGTATATCTTTAAATGAAGAATTCTTAATTATTCTACTTAAATCTTGCTAATATGATGGAATACTCTGTAAAGTTAGCCAGTCCTGTTGTGGAATTTTGTATGTTGTTTTTATTACTTGCATATCTAAAACTTTTAATTCTTTGATAAAGTGGAGCCAACAAACAAATCCTTTCTGTTCCCAGGAATTAATAATTTCTATATATATATATTATGTGGAAAGTTCTTTGTGACTATAAATGGTGTTAAAGGATCAAACCAGATTTTTAAATCTATATTTGCATTAATAAATTTCCTAAATGAGTCAATGTAATAATTAATCATAAAAAGTTTTAGTGGGTTTACTTATGTTATATTGCATATTAATACATAACATGTGCCATGGCATATTGTTTTTATCTATTTGAAACATTTTTTTGTAAATCAAATTAATTTATTGATATTGCAGTTAGTAATTCTTTCCAATTTGCAGAGTAATTTGGACTTATCCAATCTGAGATTGTTTTAGATATTGATGCTTTTATATATGTTTATATAACAGGAAAGTTTACTCCTCCCTGTTTCCATGGTCTGATAGGATATATTAAAGCTATTCTGTTTCTTTTGGGAAGCCGTAAAAATGTTATTAGGCATGAATTTATTTCTTTAAGTATATTCATTTCTGGTAACAGTTGTATTGCCAAGGCTATATATGGGCTCTTGGGCAGTAAAACCATTTTTATTAACTGTAGTCTATCTTCAAATGTTTTAACTGTAGTCTATCTTCAAATGTTAATATTATTTTGTTCCATTTTTCTACAAAGATTTTAATTGTATTGATGATATCATTGCAGTTTTTTAAGACTAACTCATTATTATCCTTGCATAACTCAATTCCTAGATATTTTAAGGTAGATTCTTGTTTCCCTATGATGTGATCCCCCTTAGTCTGCAGTTCTTTTTTTTATTTAAAAATAAAAATTTTGATTTTGATTTATTGAAACAGAGTACTGAAGTTATGTGAAATTTGTCAATTAATATATCTAATTCTTCTAATGTCTCTTTTGTATTAGATTATGTTAGTAATATGGCATCAGCAAATAGCATTACTTTAGAACTGCATTGTTCATAAATATCTATTGCTTTGATTTTTATATTGTTATGGACTGAATCTGTCAATAGTTTAATAGCCAGAGCAAATAGAATTGGTGGCATGGGACATCCTTGTTTAGTGCCTTTTGTTATATGTATAGATTCAGAGGTAAAAGGACCTAACTTGACATATGCTAAATTATTTGTATATATATTCTTTAGGAGATGAACAAAGGATGCAGGAAATTCAAATAGCATTAGAATTTTGAAAAAATGGTCCAAATTTAGGGAATCAAAGGCTTTCTCTATGTCTAAGCCAATTATGAGTTTCTTTATTTTCTTTATTAACACAATCTATAAGAGAAATTATCCTTTTTGACATTGTCATGTATGTGTCTATGATATATAAATCCAGTTTGATCATTATTTATTGTTTTGGATAGTGGTATTTTCACTCTGTTAGTTCATATTGTCATAAATATCTTATAGTCATTATTTAATAATGATATAGGTCTATATGAGGTACAGTGGTTCAGGGATTTGTTTTCCTTTAGGATTGATGTGATTAAGGAATATCTCCAAGAAGGTGGTATTAAAGCTTGTGACTGCATTTCTAATAGAGTTTTATGGAAGAGGGATAGTATCTTTGAGGGAAAAAAATTATATATTTCCATAATTATGACATCAATACCTGGAGCTTTATTATTTTACCCTCTTTTATTGTATCTGTAATTTATTTGTTGGATATGGGTGCTTGCAGATCTAGTTTCAATTTTTCTGGTATTTTTTATATTAGAACATTTTTCATCTAGATTTAGTTGATCGATGTGTATATTTTCTTTTTGGAAATGTTCCATATAGTGCTTTCTATAGGCATCAAGAATGTCATCTATATCTGAGACATGTTTCCCTTTCTTTTCATGGAAAATACTTTTAATGTTATTAGCTTTTGATTGTATTTTGATTCTTGTGGATAAATTGTGTAGATATTTGGAAGAAGTGGCCAAGGTATTCATTTTTAGTTTTTTTAAACCTAAACTAGTTTTATGTTTTAGAATGTTGTTGTATTTATTGTTTAATACTTCTACTTTCTTTTTCATCTCCAAATGATTTTGATTTTTTTTTCAGCTTTTACTGACAAAAGTTTGGATTGTAGATCTAATAATTCAGAATCCTATTCTCTGATTGTGTTTTATACCAAGTTAGGGTTTTACCATATATGTAAGCTTTCGCATATCATTACTTTATTTATCTCTGTGGTGTAATTAATATCTAAGAAGAACTGCAATTCAGATAATAACCAGGGTTTGAACTCTTTAATTTTAGTAATATATGCTGGAATTCTGGAGTTAAATATTAATGGTTTCTACCCATTTTGAAGATTTAGCATCAATGAATTGTGGTCTGAAAAGGGGCAGGGAGTGATTGAGGAATTAATGATTTTAGAGTGTAAGTCATGGACAGCAAATATTTTATCTGTTCTAGTTTGGGTACCAAATCTGTGATCTTTATGGGGAAACAACAAAAATGTATCTTCTTTAAATGTGAAAGTATCTACAAGATTAAATGATTCTACCCACTTGTTTAAAGCTTTTGATACAGCAGATGTATGCAGCTGTCTTTTATTTGTAGTTTCAGAGATATCAAATATACAGTTAACATATCCTCCTAATATTTAGTTTCCTTTATAATTATTGGAAATGAAATCCAAGTGTTTTTAACAGTTCCTGTGACAATGCCTGGGAACCAGGCTAGGGTCCATGTTCTGTTATTATACTTAACTATTACTAATGCCATAAGGCCTTCTTTATCTTCATACTTATAAATAATTTCTGGGTAAATAACATTTGCTTTCCATAAAATTGTCACCCCCTTTGTCTTTGTTTTATAAATGGATTGCACCAATATCATATATTCCCCAGGATTCCATTTGTAATTGTCATTTGTTTTGAAATGAGTTTCTTGAAGGAAGACAATTTATGCTTTGTTCAGTTTTAAATATTTCAGCAGATTTGGTCTCTTGCTAGGATTGTTTAAGCCACTGATATTTAAAGATAATAAAGTTAAATCCATCTTAGGTTATTTAGACTATGTATTTTTTGTTTTATTGTGACTATTAAACATTTTACTCTGAAAACTATAAAGTATATGTTTGACCTTTTAAAGGAAATTATCAGTTTTATACTTTGAGTGTTTACCAATAAAGTAATGTTTTGGTCAGGCATACTAAAATGTTTTTGTGAAATACATTTAAATTAATAAATGTTAACAAAACTAAGATCCACACTAGCCATGGAATGAAAAGCATTCCTAATCTGATGGATAAACCTAAGTCCATCATATTATCACTCATACCTTGACAATCCAGAACATCTGAGCTCCATAAATTGAATTATCACATGGAGAATATTCATTATAGGAATAAGCAATATTTATATTATTTTGAACAGATATAGTAATATTGTAGATTAGACAGAATTCTACTACAATATAAATGTCTACTTATTGTATAAGCAATTAATATTTACATGAAGGATAGATGACAAGCAATTCAATCATAGCAAAGTAGGATGTATCATATATAAAACCTCAGTAAAAGATTATAGCACACAGTTATTTAACATATTCACCCTTACTGATGAAGTCTTTCAAAACGTATTACTTAATATAAATAGATGGCAATAATATGTATACCTAATGTTTATAATACAATGTATTTTACTGGATATATCAGAAGTTATATTTCATTATTTGCCAGCATTTAAGTAATCTCTTTGTTGCTAACTTACTTAAAGCAGCAAGTTTGTTTTATGTGGACATTGATGAAAGTTAGTGCATTTTAGTTATGAGTGCATCCCTCTTCCCCCATTTCCTACATATAAGGGTTTTCATATATGTCATTTCTTATTATAAACTGAGTGAAATTATAGGTTAAAAACAAATTCACTTATTATGATTAATGATTACAAGTTCCTTTTCTGTATTCATAAATTGCCATTTTATGGCATATACTGAAAGTTTTTAGATTTAAATGGCAACATTCTATTTTGTATAATCAGGAAAGGTTAAACTGAATAATTATTGTCAATTTAATACTATTTGTTCAGAATGTGATTGCCACATTCTGTGACATTCCTAGTTCAGGCTTCTATTCTTTCCCTTGAACAACTTTGTCAATTTGGTGTCATATATAAAACATTAGTTACCTTGTTAACAAGTATTATGTATGGTCAAGATGGGTTACAAAACCACAATTCAAGATAAAGCAATTATATGACTTGTTATGCACATTTACTTATATCAGAAAATCATCATGCTTCCCCGTGATGTTCAGTATAGTGTATGTCATTTATGACAAGATAAAACAGTAGTGTTATTATACATAAGCCCATGTTATTAAGCTGAGTGTCTGTTGTTAATTTAATACTATTTGTTCATAATATTATTGTTAAATTCTGTGACATTTCAAGTTCAGGCTTCTATTGTTTCTCTTGAACAACTTTGTCAGTTTGATGTAATGTAAAAAACAGTTACATTGGTAACCACTTAAGTATTATATATGGTCAAGATGGGTTACAAAAACTACAGTTCAAGTTAAAGCAATTACATGATTTGTTATGCATATTTACTTATATAAGAAAATCATCATGCTTTCCCTTGATCAACGCAGTGTACATCATTTGTGACAAGTTAAGACAGTAGTATTATTATACATAAGCCCATGTTATTAAATCATGTCTTTAATATCTAAATTCAGCAGACTGCTTCATCTTATAAGACGATTATATATTTTATGTCTAGATTTACTAAAATCATACATTACATAACTATCGGTTGTGTGTTTTTTTTTTGGCTGTTGCTTAGTTACTTGAGAAACCACAAACTGTAATGCTTATTCTTATTATTAGCTCCTTCCAAGCATGTTTATACAGTCCATAGACTTTAAATTATGAGACTCTTCTAGTTCCTTATTTGTTATAAGTATATTTCCATCCTTGCATACACACATATCAGTACTTCAAGCATGGGCAACAATGCCCATCCAGTTTTGTCAGAATACCATTCACTATTTCATGTGGTGTGTTCCAGGCTGTTCTTAAAATATCCAAACAAATATTTGTCCTGTTCCATTTTAACAGGCAGTTCCATGCAATGGTCACTCTACCAGTGAACCACTCAACACACCTTTCATTTCCACAGGTATTTCCACGAAGGAAAGCTGATGACTCTCTAGCACTTCCTAGCAACCCCAAACACCCCTAGAATTAGCTGTCCCCATATTCCCAACATGTCTGAGCAAGCTCACCTCCCAGACCACTTCAAAGGGTACTGCACAAGATCAAGTGCTCTTAGTCTTTCACAATAACTCCAACTTCCAGTCTTATGTAAGTCCTTAATGTGTTTGGACCAAGATATATTTTAAATATAAAATTGTGCTTATTATTTTTTTTTATCAAGAATCAACTTAATGAGCTAAACGAAGAGTTGGGAGATCATCAATATATGTACATGTGATTTAAAACATCCCTTTTATATATATATATATATATATATATATATATATATATATATATATTATATATATATATATATATATATATATATATATATATATATATATATATATACACACATATATATTTTTTAAACCAACAAATTAATTGCCAAGAATCATTTCGGAGGCTCCTCAGAGCCGTTATGCATTATCATCACTCTGTTGCCATTACAATAGCAATCTGGGAGCATCTGTTTCTATTAGTGTGTCTGTATACTGCATACAAGAGGTTCGCAATGCACCTGAAGCAAAGCTTCACTACAGCTTCAAGCCTAAATTTCCTCCCTTTCAGTGAGGCAGCAGCCAGGAAAAGAAAAGAGAGCAAACAGATCAAAAAAAAAAAAAAAACTCCCAGTAATCCTCCACAACAAGAGATAACACATTTTTTCAGCCTTCCCATTTCTCACTCAGCAGATGTATAAACAAACTATTATTTATTTATTCCAGTTTGATTACTGGGGAGGTCCACTGGGCTAGGCTGCCTGTTTTCAGTGGAGGCCCGGGGAGAAAAGATCCACAGAACAAAGTTTATTAACATAAACATTTTTCAAAGATAGTTTAAAATACAGACAGTGGGTTTCTTCAACAAGAAATAAACAATCAATACAATTTCAATTTAGTTCATGAGATAAATGAGAATATGGCATAATAGCTAGATTTTACTATTTAGTTACGAGTACGAATTTGCAATTGAGAGTGAGGTTAGGAAGGTAAGAAGGTTAGCCAGGAGTGAAGGGGGGGAGGAGAGTTTGAGAGGTATGGGTGGAAGAGTGCAGTTGCATTTCCTTTTTAGGTAGAGGTAGGAATGAAGTTGAGATTTGAAGTTATTATGGTTGTTACAAGTCCTTAGATAGGAGGGCAGAGCATTCCATTTTTTGCTAGGGTAAAGGAAAAGAGAAGCTGACCAGCTGGGCACTTGGGTTTTTGAATGGTAATCAGGTTTTGGTGAGAAGATCTAAGGGGTCTGAGGGGGGAATATGGTTGTAGTATATTGGCTAGTGCAGGGCAGTTAGAGGGTTGGAACAATAATTTGTGGGCTGTGGTTAATTGATGAAAGTCTAGTAGGTTGGGGAGTTCAAGCCAGTTTATAGAGTTAAGGGAGATGAAATGATGAGAGGAGGATTTGGCACTGGTGGCAAATCTGGAGATTTTGTTGTAGCATACTTCCAGTTTGGAGGTAAGTGTGGAAGATAAATTAGTGAGCAGAGGAGTGCCATAGATAAGAGAGGGAAGGAGACAGGTAGAGGCAAGAGTTACTCTGGAGGAAAGAGAGAGGAAGTGGTTGTTTCTATAAAGTAGGTCAAGTTTTATGTGAGTTTTTTGATGTTTAGCTGGATATGAGTGTTAAATTTTAGTTGATTGTCAATTGTGACACCAAGAAATTTGGCAGAGGGTACATCTCGATAGAGGAGTTGTTTAGGCTGGCAATTTGAAGAGAGTTTTCATCAAGAGGGGAGGATTTTGAGGGGGAGAATAGAAGAATCTTAGTTTGATTAGCATTAAGAGAGAGGTGATTTTGGAGCATCCAGTTTTCAGTGGTTGAGAAGGCATTTTGAGTTAGAGATTGGAGCTCTGCTAGGTTAGTGGTGCAGAAAATCAAAGTGGAATTGTCAGTGTATTGTACAATTTAGGTGTTAGGAATGGCTTTATGGAAGTCATTAATAAAGATATTGAATAGCAAAGGGCCAAGTATGGAACCTTGGGGTACTTCAGTGGGAGTAGGAAGGAAAGTGGAGGTGGCTTGGCCCCATTTCACTGCTTGGGATCTGTTTGAAAGATAGCTAGAGAACCATGAAAGAGTTTTTTGGGAAAGGTTAAGATTAGAGAGATGGTTTAGAAGGTGGGTATGAGAGATGGTATCAAAAGCTTTGGATAAGTCCAGCAGGACAGAAGATACAAAATTACCAGAGTCACAGGCTGAATTGACAGAATGTAAGAAGGAGAGAATGGCAGAGTTAGTACTGTGTCCTGGGCGGAAGCCGTGATGGGTAGGGGAGAGTAGCTGGCATTTAGTAAGGAATGGTAAGAGCTGTAGGTGGATGCATTTTTCAAGAATTTTGGATATAGTGGAGAGGATGGCTATGGGGTGGAAATTGGAGACATTACAGTTTTTGCCACCCTTGTGGAGTGGAAGAATATATGCAGTACGTCATAGTTTGGGTACGTATGATTCAAGTAGTGATCTATTGATCAGGATGCTGATAGGCAGAGCAATAGCATCTGAAGCTATTTTTAAGAAGGAGGATGGAATGCTGTCAGGGGCATTGTGGCAAGACTTTACTTTATAAAGAATTTTCTTTATTAGATTGGTGGAAATGGGTTTAAGTTCAAAATTAAGGTGGGGAGAGGAGGGAGGGGAAGATAGGGCAGGGAGGGGTGGAGGGTTATTATTGGTAAAGGTCTTAGTAAGCTCAGCAATAGAGGAAGTGAAGGAGGTATTGAATAGTGAGGCAATTTCTGAGTCAGAATTGCTGGTGTCAGGACAGGGGTTGTTTTTGATTCCTGGCCTGAGGAGGGAATTAATAGAGTTCCAGAATTGTTTGGGATTTTTTGCATGACTTTCTTGTAGTTTGACGTAGTAAGACTTTTTGCTCTAATGACTTGTTTTTGGCTAGGTTTATCAGCTGTCTATATTTTAGTAATGTTTCTGGTTGTTTATAGCGGAGGTAGACTTTCCAGGTTTTATCTCTTTGTAGCATAATGTCTTTTGTGTCTTTGGTGAGCCATGGAGTGGTTTTGGTTTTAACTCTTTTAGTTCTTATTGGAGCTAGGGAGTTAAGGACCATTAAGAATGTTGAATTGAAGTAGTCAACGGCTTTGTCTAAAGGTAGTATTTTTAGGGGGTTCCAGTTAGTTAGCTTAAGGGAATCAGAGAAAGTAGTAGGGTTAAAGTTAGATAGGTTACGAGTATGAATGTATTGGTAAGAGTGTGAGGAAGGTGGAGCAGCTCGAATGGTGAAGGTAGGGAGGTGGTCTCCTAAAGAGTCGGGAATCACTCCAGATTTTATGATTTGATTTTCTTAGGATGAGATACTAGGATCCAGTCAAGTATGGAGCATGGGGTGTTGGTTTTGTTAGGTCTAGTAATGGAGTTGGTAAGTTGAGTGAAGGTGAATAGGTTAATTGTTGTGGTGGGATTAGGGTTGTTGATTTTTCCCCAGTCGATATTTGCATCTCCCAGGATGTAGGTTTCTAGCTTAATATTGCAGGAGGTCCAGGAGAGTATGTCTTCTAGGTTATTGGTGTTGTTACCAGGAGAAATGTAGAGGGAGATGATACAGATGCTTTTATGGATGTTTATTTTTAGTAGGTCAATCACAAGTTCAGCATTAGAGAAAGAAGGGATGCGGTTAGGGTATGGAGTGATGGACAAGTGGTTAGAGTAGATTAAAGCTACACCACCACCTCTTCTACTTGGGCGGTCGGATCAGAGAGAGTGAAATCCGAGGGGAAGGAATTCAGAGTTACTTATATGAGGTTTTAGCCAGGTTTTAGAGATGGCTATTATGTCTGGTAGGTTATGATTGAGCCAATCATGGAAGAGGGTTAATTTATTTAGTAAGCTTTGGGCGTTGATGGTGAGGAATTTGAGGTTTTTATTTGGGGATTTGTTGTTGGTGCTGGGGAGGTTTGTTGGAGAGTAGTTGGGTCCAGGATTGGGGTGGATGTCACTGGCTAAGTTAAGGAAAGAGGGGTGGGAGTATGTGTGTTAGGTTTGGATTTGGATAGAGGAGTCTGGCAGAGTTTAATTTTATGTTTGTAGTCATTAGTAGAGTTTGGGAAAAGTTTTACTTTTAGGAGAAGGATAGGATGGGAGGGAACTAAAGAGGCTGAGATATTGTAATAGTGGGATGTAAGGATGTTGTGAGGAGGAAAAGGGGAAGGGTGTAAGTGAATATCAGTATAGGAGGTTGCATGGTAAAGAGGTAGTAGAAGGAAAGGTAATGATAATGAGATACGGATTGTAGGAGGAGGGGAGGGCATGCTAGTTGGAGTCAGAAGAGATGGAGAAGAGTGTAAAGTGATATTAGGTGGGTAGGGGGAGTGGTAATGAGAATCAGGTGGGTTGGTGGAAGGGGTTGGAGAAAGATTTGAGAGGATTGGTTGGGGTTGGGATTAGAAGAGATGGAGAACAGTGTAAAGTGATATTACGTGGGTAAGGGGGAGTGGTAATGAGAGTCAGGTGGGTTGGAGGAAGGGGTGGGGAAAGGTTTGAGAGGATTGGTTGGGGGAGTGGGAGGGATTAGCAGGAGGGGGAATAAATGTAGGACCACTGGTGGTGGGTGGGAATTGGGGGCAGGGTAGGGGAGCGGAGTGAGCCCGCAGGGCGAATGGAGCGGGAAGAGCCAAGAAGGTGAAAAGGACCAAAAAAAACAATCAGTGACCTGGGTCTGGAAAAGGAGAGCTACAGCTAGGGAGTAAGTATTCTGATTACTAACAGTGCTTTTCAGTTATTAACTTTGGGTTTTATGTTTGGTAGGTTACACTCTTTAAAAAATGTGCATGAGTGTGTGGAGGTAATTTCACAGATTCAATATCTGCCAAAATATCCCAAATCACAGTTTTATCCACCCCCTTCCCCTGGATCCAGGCTAAAACACCAAATGTTTCTTCCTAATACACAAGCATCAGTAAACTTCGATCACAAGCAGCAACACACAGCTTCCCAGAGACAAAAATGGCAACATACAACAGCTGCCAGACACAGCTGCATCTAAACACACCACAGCAGACTTAATCAAATAGCACTCAAAACTATGATAACTGCCATCATTGATATTAACTATGTTTAGACAGAATAACAATGACATTTGTACTAGCTACCAGACATGGCTGCATCCACGCACACCATATCAGGATTGATCAAACAGCACTCAAAGTTATGATACCTGCCATAACTGATATTAGCTATGTTTAGACAGAATAATAATGACATTTGTACTAGCTGCCAGACACAGCTGCATCCACACACACCATATCAGGACTGATAAAACAGCACTCATAGCTGTGATACCTGCCATAATTGATATTAACTATATTTAGACAGAATAATGATGCCATTTGTACTTAGAGCTTGCTACTATTATTTAACCAGGATATACATGACATTTCTAAATCATACTTTAACTGAAGAAGGCATTAGTCTCTATGACAGCATTTTTTTCAAAACACTCTACTGTTACTGCTATTATATATGATGTTTATTTGTTACATTTGAGTCTGAAGTCTGATGAATGGTGCCTTGTTGAATTAGTTAATTAATTACTTAAATTATTATAAGTAAAATCAATGAAAAATGAACAAGATAAGTATTCATTGAGTTCAAGTAGGGGAATAAAAACTTCTATGTTTGTATTATATGCTGCTTTGCTTGTCTTATATATAATGTAAATAGTAGCCCATCTTGACCTATCTTTGTGAAGAATTATTGGACTCTTTGAACATTCTGACTAAATCATTACTGTTTCAGTAAAAACTTAGACAAAACTCAACAATTAGACTACAGGAATAATCCAAACACCAAAATGACTTTACTAGTTTAATGAAGCGCTTTTTGTCACCTCCAATGGGGTAACTTCTTCAGATTACATTCTCACAAAAAATGAGATCATTATATAATACAGCAAAGGGTCACATGATCAATCTGCAAAGTGCATTGATTCACAGGTTGTAGTACCAGTTAAATAAAAAGTACTTGTTAATAAAATCCATAAAAATACCATTTAAATCACTCATATAAAAGTGCCTATTTAAACATAAACAGTAGAAACACATGGTCACAATGATTAAACTTATTTATACTAATTCTGAGCTTGCTAAAATTATAGTTTTCATAAAATTATACAGTTCTTGTAATACTCAAAATAAAGTTAAATATGTTACTATATAAAATTCAAGTTGAGTATTATATGTATAACATTTTTAGGGTACTATAATTACTATATTTTCAAACTTTTTAGTTTAAAGGAGACATTAAATGTTACAATGGTCATTCAATCCTGGTTTAATAAAGGCATTAAGCCTTATTTGCCATCCTAATTCACATTCTTCCAATAATAGATTCAACGGGCCACCTCGGATATTGTATTGAATCTGATCTATTGCTATAAAGGTAAAACTATGTCCTGCATGTGTGGCAATATGTCTAGAAAGAGCATTTTCTATTTTACTTGTTCCCATTGCATAAGTGTGCTCATAAATTCTATCTCGGAGATGTCGCTCCGTTTTACCAATGTAATATGCTTGACCTGAGCAACACATAGCAATGTAAACTATCATTTTTGAATTGCAGTTTAAATTGTATTTAATTTGATACTTCCTACCATTAACTATAAAGGTTCTACCTGTATTAATAAACTTGCACATATTACAGCATCCACAGGTAGACATACCAATATTTCTATGGACACCTTTGTGTCTGTGAAATTCAAATAAACTTTTCAAGTTTGTTCCTCTCCTAAAAATAATGTTAAGAACAATATATAGTTTATCTAAAAGTGTTTTATCTCATTTAATAAGCTCCCAGTTTTTGTGTAGAATACTCTTAATTAACACACTGTCACTACTAGATGTAGTGACAAAACTAAGCTCAAACCCACTATTGGGTTTACTAGTTACTGATGTATCTACAAGTTGAGTTATAGTACTGGTATTGGGACTACACAATGTAAGGTCATGTGTCTCAAACAATACATTGTTGCCCGATGTTGAAGCAACATTGTACTCACCTTCATCACCTAAAATGTTACTTAGTGTACCATTAACCACTTGGTTCCCTAATATGCTGTCTATAGTTAGAGTACTACATGTTTGTACTCCTCGAGACTCATTTCTATACAAGATCAGGCTAATTATACCATTTGTCCTTTTTGTATATACTTAATTAAATATATTATCTATTAAAGACGATGGGGAACCCCTTTGTCGAAATAGATTCCCAAGCAAGTTACACTCATCCAAAACGTCTTGATTTAGGGATACCATTCTCGCAGCACTAATTATTTGGCCTTTTACTATAGACCATTTTTGCTGCACAAATCTTTGTGAACTTTAGGGGTTGCAAATAATACGGGTATTTTTGGCCATAACATAGCCATATAATTATGTTGATTAACATCGATTATAGCTTCAATAAATAAATCATTTATATAGCCCTTAATACACTGATACACGATGTTTACTTCATTTATTGATGCTTTTTCATAGCCATCACTATCTAATAGGGTATGTACCCTAGTGACATAATCAGTTGTGTCAAAGATGGCCAACCACCCCCCCCCCTTGTCAGGTTTTACAACTCTCACATTCAGTGACCTTAACATTTTTAGTTCCAACACTTCGTCATGTGTAACATTTGTTACATGTGCACTGTTGTACATTAAACCTTTGTAGTTGTTTGCAAAGAATCTTAAATTAAGTTCAGTAATGGTTTCGAACATATGTAAGGTAGGATGTAATGGGGGATTATATACACTCGGCACTCTAAACAGAGAAGTCGTTACACCAGAATTACCTAATAAAAATTTTAAGCTAAGTTTTCTCACAAACAACTTCAAGTCTTTCACTGTTTTAACAATGTCAAAATGGCGACTAGGCACAAAAGTATTCCCTTTTGCCAAAAGTTCAACTAAATTTGAATCAATTCCAATAGATGAATAACTGAAAATATGAAAGTCGCCAGTCTTATTTTTTACAATGGCAACCTTATGTTATAAATTATTCACTATCTCTTCCGTTTGTTGTTCGTGCGCCTTTTGTTTTTTTGGTTGTAGCTGTTGAATTTTTTTGGAATGGCACCAGGATGAATCCCTTTTGGAAAATTTGAGTTGTAGTTGTTGTCATTCCAACTTGTTCCTTGTTGGTTGTTACCTACATTTTTATTGTTAGAGCGAAGTTGCTCACTCCATCTTATTTGATTTTGTTCGGTATCAGAACAAAATTCACTCGTAGAAGTTATACCATGCGAAGTATGGGGGCCATTCACTTCATTAGTAACATCACTCCTTATGATGTTACCGCTAACATTACAAATCATTGCTGACCCAACTTGTGCCATAGATGGTTTTGGGTATGCTAAACCATTTTCATTGGCAGCACGGTCCCTGTAGATTTTTTTGATTTTATTAAATTTCAGTCTATCTAACAACTGATCGGTGCTTTTAAAAGATCTCTCATGTTCATATTTATATCTTGAAAAATCAAAATGAGACGTAATAAAGGTGTTCAATTCACATACTTCCTTTGATAATTGAGTTATTTTAATAGTATAATGTTTCAGCATTAAGTTCATTAAAGAAAAACCTTGTTGATCAAAAAATGAGTTAAATTCCAAATGGAATAAAGAGTCAGCAATAAGACCTGTGGGATACACATAATGCCTTAAACCTTTTGGAACAATATGTTCCTTAATACATTCTTGGAAATAGTTTGTTTCAAGTTAAAGTTTCTTTAGCTTTACTAATTTTATATCTAACAGTTTTAATTGGTCTGATATTAGCACAGAACCAACCTGTTGGCGGTCGGCATTGTCAGCCGGTTGCCCCACATTATGTTCACGGCTAAAAGAAAGTTTCCATGTATCGTTGATCCACTCTTGAAAATGTGCGGTACCAATAACCTTGCAATGCCGTTCTGCTCTCGAACTTTTCAAGTTTGTTCCTCTCCTAAAAATAATGTTAGGAACAATATATAGTTTATCTAAAAGTGTTTTATCTCGTTTAATAAGCTCCCAGATTTTGTGTAGAATAGTCTTAATTAACACACTGTCACTACTAAATGTAGTGACAAAACTAAGCTCAAACCCACTATTGGGTTTACTAGTTACTGATGTATCTACAAGTTGAGTTATAGTACTGGTACTGGGACTACATGATGTAAGGTCATGTGTCTCAAACAATACATTGTTGTCCGATGTTGAAGCAACATTGTACTAAACTTCATCACCTAAAATGTTACTTAGTGTACCATTAACCACTTCGTTCCCTAATATGCTGTCTATAGTTAGAGTAGTACATGTTTGTACTCCTCGAGACTCATTTCTATACAAGATCAGGCTAATTATACCATTTGTCCTTTTTGTATATACTTCATTAAATATATTATCTATTAAAGATGATGGGTAACCCCTTTGTCAAAACATATTCCCAAGCAAGTTACACTCATCCAAAAAGTCTTGATTTAAGGATACCATTCTCGCAGCTCTAATTTTTTGGCCTTTTACTATAGACCGTTTTTGCTGCACAGGATGTGAACTCGTAGGTAGGTAACAGCCAACAAGGAACAAGTTGGAATGACAACAACTACAACTCAAATTTTCCAAAAGGGATTCATCCTGGTGCCATTCCGAAAAAATTCAACAGCTACAACCAAAAAAAGAAAAAAACAAAAGGCACACAAACAACAAACGGAAGAGATAGTGAATAATTTACAACATAAGGTTGCCATTGTAAAAAACAAGACTGGCGACTTTCATATTTTCAATTATTCATCTATTGGAATTTATTCAAATTTAGTTGAACTTTTGGCAAAAGGGAATACTTTTGTGCCTAGTTGCCATTTTGACATTGTTAAAACAGTGAAAGACTTGAAGTTGTTTGTGAGAAAACTTAACTTAAAATTTTTATTAGGTAATTCTGGTGTAACAACTTCTCTGTTTAGAGTGCCGAGTGTATATAATCTCCCATTACATCCTACCTTACATATGTTTGAAACCATTACTGAACTTGATTTAAGATTCTTTGCAAACAACTACAAAGGTTTAATGTACAACAGTACACATGTAACAAATGTTACACACGACAAAGTGTTGGAACTAAACATGTTAAGGTCACTGAATGTGAGAGTTGTAAAACCTGACAAGGGGGGGGGTTGGCCATATTTGACACAACTGATTATGTCACTAGGGTACATACCCTATCAGATAGTGATGCCTATGAAAAAGCATCAATAAATAAAGTTAACATCGCGTATCAGCGTATTAAGGGCTATATAAATGATTTATTTATTGAAGCTATAATCGATGTTAATCAACATAATTATATGGCTATGTTATGGCCAAAAATACCCGTATTATTTGCAACCCCTAAAGTTCACAAAGATTTGTACAATCCACCATTTAGGCCACTGATAGATGGTCGAGGGTCTATTACTTACCCCTGTGCTAAAGTTGTGGACCATATATTGAAAAAGTATTTGGTATCTGAACCACAAGTGTGTAAAGATTCCTGGGAATTTTTACAAAGCATGAACAACTTAACCTTTGATGAAGACAACAACTTTCTCACTATTAATGTAAAGGAACTTTACATATCTATTCCTCATTTAGAGGGCACAGAATGGGTAAACTTATCTCTTAGTGAAAAAGGAGCACCAAGTCAGGAAATTTACTTAGTAGACATACTTTTGGACATTGTCCTTACTAACAACTTTTCCTCATTCCAAAACGAACTATTTTTACAAATGCAGGGTGTAGCCATGGGCTCACCCTGCGGAGCGAGTTTTGCAAACACAGTAATGGTGTACTGGGAGAAAAAGTATGTTTTTAACAACATTTCACATATGTCTAACATAAAGTACTACACCCGGTTCCTCAATGACATCTTTATAGTATTTCGGGGCAACCTTGAATTGGCGAAAAACCTACTTGAAAATTTCAATAGGTCAACTTCATTTTTAAAATTCCCATATAACTTCCAACAGACTAGTATTGAATACTTTGATGTTAGACTTATAAAAGATAGTGTCAACAATAGATATATTTCTAGGATACATAGGAAGGAGACGTATTGTAATGCATTTTTACATTTCTCGAGTTCATATCCTGCACAGCAAAAATGGTCTATACTAAAAGGCCAAATAATTAGAGCTGCGAGAATGGTATCCTTAAATCAAGACTTTTTGGATGAGTGTAACTTGCTTGGGAATATGTTTCGACAAAGGGGTTACCCATCGTCTTTAATAGATAATATATTTAATGAAGTATATACAAAAAAGACAAATGGTATAATTAGCCCGATCTTGTATAGAAATGAGTCTCGAGGAGTACAAACATGTAGTACTCTAACTATAGACAGCATATTAGGGAACCAAGTGGTTAATGGTACACTAAGTAACATTTTAGGTGATGAAGGTGAGTACAATGTTCCTTCAACATTGGGCAACAATATATTGTTTGAGACACATGACCTTACATTGTGTAGTCCCAATGCCAGTACTATAACTCAACTTGTAGATACATCAGTAACTAGTAAACCCAATAGTGGGTTTGAGCTTAGTTTTGTCACTACATTTAGTAGTGACAGTGTGTTAATTAAGCCTATTCTACACAAAAACTGGGAGCTTATTAAACAAGATAAAACACTTTTAGATAAACTATTTATTCTTCCTAACATTATTTTTAGGAGAGGAACAAACTTGAAAAGTTTATTGGAATTTCACAGACACAAGGGTGTCCATAGAAATATTGGTATGTCTACCTGCGGATGCTGTAATATGTGCAAGTTTATTAATACAGGTAGAACCTTTATAGTTAATGGTAGGAAGTATCAAATTAAATACAATTTAAACTGCAATTCAAAAATGATAGTTTACATTGCTATGTGTTGCTCATGTCAAGCATATTACATCGGTAAAACTGAGCAAAGTCTCTGAGATAGAATTTATGAGCACACTTATGCAATGGGAACAAGTAAAATGGAAAATGCTCTTGCTAGACATATTGCCACACATGCAGGACATAGTTTTACCTTTAAAGCAATAGATCAGATTCAATACAATATCCGAGGTGGCCCGTTGAATCTATTATTGGTAGAATGTGAATTAGGATGGCAAATAAGGCTTAATGCCTTTATTGAACCAGGATTGAATGACCATTGCAGCATTTCATGTCTCCTTAAATTAAAAAGTTTGAAAAGATAGTAAATATAGTACCCTAAAAATGTTATACATATAATACTCAACTTGAATTTTATATAGTAACAGATTTAACTTTAGTTTGAGTATTACAAGAACTGTATAATTTTCTGAAAACTATAATTTTAACAAGCTCAGAATTAGTATAAATAAGTTTAATCATTGTGACCATGTGTTTCTACTGTTTATGTTTAAATAGGCACTTTTATATGAGTGATTTAAATGGTATTTTTATGAATTTTATTAACAAGTACTTTTTTATTTAACTGGTACTACAACTTGTGAATCAATGCACTTTGCAGATTGATCATGTGATCCTTTGCTGTATTATATAATGATCTCGTTTTTTGTGAGAATGTAATCTGAAGAAGTTACCCCATTGGAGGTGACGAAAAGTGCTTTATTAAACTAGTAAAGTCATTTTGGTGTTTGGATTATTCCTGTATCCTAATTGCTGAGTTAAATCATTACTGTTTCTCAGTTGTTTAAGAAACCCTCCTGTTTTTTTTTTAAATAAAAACAGATGAGAAATTATGTAGCATATCAGTTGATACTTTGAGAGATGTAGTTGTAAGAGTTATTTTTTGGGACAGCTATCTTGGAATCAGTTTTTTGTTTCTTCTTTCTAGCATCAGTCCAAGGATTTGTTTCTATTATTCTTTTAAGAGTAGGGGGCATCCATTCCATTTCTTCTGGGATAGACACTATGTTGTTTTTGATAAATATAGTAGCTTCTTCTAAGTTATTAAAGGTTCTCATCTCATTGGCAAAAAGTATTTTATCTTGCCTGGAAATGCCAGTTGTGCTTTAATGTTGTTTTGTTTCAACAGTTTTATTATTGGCCAGACTTTTTTCCTTTGTTCTAGTATTTTGGAAGATTAATCATTGTCAAACCTTATCAGGCTTTGATTGCATTTTAAGAGTGATTTTCTCCAAGCAGATTTTAATGTTAGTTCCTTGTCCAGAAATGAAAAAAAATTATAACTATGGATCTAGGTGGAGCATTTGTTGAGTTAGAAGCAGGTTTCCTCAGTGCTCTATGTGCCCTTTCAATTCCAAATGAAAGTCCCTCTTTCAACTCTAAAAATTCAGGAATCCAAGTTGTTAAGAATAAAATAATGTCTTCTCCTTCAGTGTTTTCAGGCAGACCAAAGATCCTTATGTTGTTTCTCCTTTCCCTGTTTTCTAAGTCATCTATTTTGTTACGCAGCCATGTATTCTGTTTAAGCAGAAATTCTTTTTGGAATTCTTCCTCTTTAAGTCTCCCTTCAGTGTCATTTAGAGAAGTCTCTATATTTGTTATTTTTTGTATGGTGTTGCTGTAATAGTTCCTTAAGAGTATCGGTCTGTTTTTGAGAATTTAATTTGAGGTTTTCTAAGTTATTTTTAAAGCAATCCATCTTCAAATATAGTTCCTGTAAGGTAGATGTCCTCAAATTGCAGTTCTTTTTTTTCAAAGCTGCATCTAGATGAGAATTCCTTGAGTTGTTCATATTCAATGACTCAATATATCTCCAAGTTACTTGACAGGAAAAGTTTTGTACATCTCCACCAAAATTGATATTTATGTAGTTTAGTAGTTTATCTGTAGATTTCTGATGTTTTAAACTTGAAAATAATACAATGTTACTATATTATCATACTAGTTTAAGGAGCTCTCAAAATTCACTGCTCTCAGTTGGCCATCTAGGCTCCACCCCGATACAGCACACCTTTTATTCTACATTCACCCTCTTTGAGAAATGAGTCAGGCATTATCACTGGGATTAATAAATATGCAATTTACACAGGAATAATTTTCATCATGCAATTATACAAAGCTAGGTACATATATACAACTATGTCCAAGCTGCTGTACATTTCACACTAGGCTTTGAAATGTGACCATATCATGTGGCATAAAATTTGGGATCTTGTTTAGCAATTGGGATTGTCTCTGCTGACTGTTCAGTCTTAGGAACCTTGGGACCATCTGGGAAAACAGTATCAGGAGTCAAGACATGTTCTGGAACAGGAATATCATCTGAATTGCTGTAAGACTTAGAACCTTTATACACTCAAACTGTTTAAAACAAAACCAAAACAAAACTGGAAAGCAGAACCAAGCTGGATAAAAACGGCACGGACTGTTTTATTCAAGATAAGCGCTTTCAGATAAGCAAATGCCCAGCCTTCATCAGACAAGTCTGGGCATTTGCTTAGCTGAAAGCGCTTACCTTGAATAAAACAGTCCGTGCCGTTTTTATCCAGCTTGGTTCTGCTTTCCAGTTTTGTTTTGACTTAGAACCTTTATCACAGGAACGATGCTGCTTAATCGGTTCTGTTACATGAAGAAGATGTCTGCACTTTCTCCTGTAGTCCACATCCTCAGATTTAACAAAATAGGATCTTGACTCTGCACATATACTCATTGCTTGACTAATCCAACTGAAACCTTTCACTGTTTGTATCCTCACTGTCTCTCCTTCTTTCAATGGATGAAGAAAGCTGCTCAATTTGTCATAGATGGACATTTGAAAAGAATGCTTTTTAAATAACTGAGCTCTAAGGGCTTTGTTGTTCTTAGCTTTAGGTCTCAATGAACTAGAACTGATAGGCAATGTTGTTCTGGTTTGCCTGGATAGAAGTCTCTGAGCAGGTGAGCTAAGTATATCATCACTAGGTATGCTTCTGAGATTGAGTGAATTCAAAACAACATCAGTATTATCACACTTTGACTTCTCAAGTAATTGCTTTTCACTCTGTACTGCATGTTCAGCAAGTCCACTTGATTGCAAATACTCTGGACTACTAGTAACATGTACGAAGTCCCACTTTCTTTGAAATTTCTGGAACAATTGACTGGTAAATTGGGTACCATTGTCAAAAATTAATTTCTGTGGACTGCCATGGACTAAGAAATGGCATTTCAACTTAGTAATGACTGTAGTAGAAGTCAGATTAGGTAGTAGATTGATCTCAAACCAATTTGAAAAAGAGTCTACCAGTACTAAGTAATGTTGATTGTTCCACTCAAATATGTCAGTAGATGCTACTGAACAAGGTAGTTCAGGGATTTGACTTAGCTGAAGTGGCTTTTTTTGCAAATGTGGTTTAGTACTCTTACATACTGAACAGGAAGAAAGTACTTGATCAATATCTTTCGCTAGGGAAGTCCAAAACATAAGTCCTCTCACCCTTCTCTTAGTAGAATTGGAACTTGGGTGACCATGATGCAAAATATGGGTGTACTCTTGTTGTAATAAAACAGGAACAACAATTTTAGGACCTTTAAAAATAATGCTATCTTTCAACAATAACTCATCTCTGTAAGGAAAGTAAAGTTGCACATTGGGTGGTACACTAGATTGCTTTGATGGCCATCCATCCCTGATGTAGTGATTGAGCTTTTGCAAAACATGGTTCAGTCATTGTAGGATCTCATAGCTCATCAAGTCTTGTGTTAGAAAAATTACTCTCTAGTCTACCATATTTCTATTGTCATATTTAATAAAAAAGGTTAGAAAAATTTAATATTGGTATATTTTGTATATTTATATCAATATTTCATTAATGCTTTATGTTTTTTAAGAGATTGTACTATTTTTACAAAGAAAATATGTGAATTGCTTTTTATTTTTCCAAATATGTAGTGATTGAGTTTATATACCTTTAAGACAATTTGGCGCCTTTTTTTGAGAAACATGATATTTAAATGGCTGTAATTGCATGTGTTTTTATTCACTTGATAAAGTCCTACATTGTGTCAGGGCAAAAGCGCTTGTGTGGAATTTTACTGCAATAAATTAACTGTGAGCTGTTTTCTGGTGTGCCTGAACCGCTGTTTCTTTTATTAGTTTCCATTTGCGGTTACCTTCTGCTGCTTTTGTGTTTTAAGTAACCAAAGGTTGATGATCAGTTTCAATATTAATATCTCAACCATAGATATAATCATGAAACTTGGAACATGCAAACACTATTGCTAAAAGTTCCTTCTCAATTTGAGCATACTGCATCTCAGTCTGGGTAAGTGTTCTAGATGCATAGGCTACTGGCCTGCCTTCTTGAAGAATAACTGCACCTAAACCAATTTTTGAAGCACTGCAGGAAAGAGTTACTGGTTTGTTGACATCATAGAACCTTAATGTTGGTGGGGTAGCAATTTTCTGCTTAAGAACTTCAAATGCTTTGTGGTGCTGCTCTAGCCATAACCATGTAACATTTTTACATGTGAGCTCTCTCAAAGGTGCTGTGAGTTCACTGTAGTCTGATATAAACTTGCCTAAATAGTTGACCATACCAAGAAAATGTTGTAGAGCTTGCACATTATCAGATGCTGACATTTCAAGAATGGCTGCTTGCTTGGATGGGTCTGGTCTCAAGCCAATACTTGTAAATAAATGACCTACACATGTAACTTCTGGTAGTCTGAATTTACACTTCAAAGGATTGAGCTTTACGTTCACTTAACATGCTCTGTCTAGAACTCTCTTAAGATTTCTGTCATGCTCTGCCTCGCCATTGCCTTCAACCAATAAATCATCTATTATTATGACACAAGGATGACCCAAAAAATTTGCTACATTGCACAGTGAAAGACTTCCCTTGCAGAATTTATTCCAAATGACATCCTGAGGAATCTATATCTTCCAAATGGGGTACTGAATGTAGTCAGTAGTGAAGATTTGCAATCAAGCATCACTTGCCAAAATGAATTTTTTGCATCCAAGGCAGAAAAAACAGTGGCATTTGGTATCAGGGCTGCAACGTCTTTGAGTGTACACATAGGATAATGCTGTCTCTTCAATGCTTTGTTCAAATCTCTTGGGTCCATGCACATTCTGAGCCTTTTTATGCGCTGCTATCATGGATGACACCTATTCAGTAGGTTCTGTAACTGGACAAAATATACCTTGTTGCACTGTTTTATCCAGCTGAGCTTTCACTTTATGCTGCATAGCTATCAGAACTCTTGTTGCTGGTCTGACCTCTGGACTGATCTTTGGGTCTAGTTTCATAGAATATACAACTGGAAGTTTGCCCAACTGATCACCGAGAACATCAGCATACTCTGTAAAAATAGTGTTAGTGTAGCTGGAACTGGGACACATGCTTATTTGATGAACTTCTTTGGTAAAAAAACGCAAATTCATTCTCAAACTGTCCCTGAGACTCAAAAATGACTTCACATGTCTTCAAACTACATAACATAAGAGGTTATAACAGTTCTTGGCCACATAACATGAAAGCACTACTGAGCCTTCAGTATGAATTTATTCACCTCCATAAGCAACAAGTTTCACACAACTATTCACATTTAGTTGTTCACCAGCTCTGAGCTTTGCAAAAGTATCTGCAGACATAACATTACACTTTGAACCAGTATCTACTTTGACCTTGGTGGATTTACCATTGATCCAAACAGTACAAAACACTTCATTTCTTGCCAATAATTCTACTGCATTAATGTTTTCATCAATCACTGACACACAATCTACATAGAAAGTGGACTGTTGTAGGTTTACTTGCTCAGCTTTCTTTTTTGAATGAGCCTTCTCTGTAACTGTGTGAGGTCTACTTGATTTACAAAATCTTTGAAAATGTTGCCATTTCTTACATTTGTGGCATTGCTGTCCAAATGCTATGCACTAAACTCTTCTGGACTCATGGTTGGCACCAGAATTGCAACAGTTAACAATAAAGCTCGATTTATTTTTTGCTGATTCACCCTTATACTATACTTAGCAGCATCTTTTCTGCACTGGATAACCTTGGTTCTGCACTGAGCATGCTCCTTTAACTGAACTGGTCTTGGAATTTGCTAGAAGACTACAGGTTTTACCTGGAAGCCCCGTAGGGGCTGCTGCTACCATTAGCGTAGGCCTGCTTTTGCCTGTCACATGCTGCATGCTATCTATATTAGCTCTACAGCCTGTTGAAACAATGCTCTTATCACTAGCAAGCATACTTCTGTGCCTTTCTGTAACTTCATGGATCTGACAAATCTCAATGGCTTTGCTCAGTGTCAAATCACTGTCAAGAAGCAAAATCTTTCTCACAGCAACATTATTAATACTACACATGGGTCTGTCCTTTATTAACTCATCTTTTAAATCACCAGACTTACACATTTTACCTTTTTTTTTTTTCTTAGGTCAGTGATGTAAGCTGCAAATGTTTCCCCTTGCTTTTGATCTCTCATGTAAAACAAATGCCTTTCTAATGTAACATTTGTCTGGGAGTTAAACATTTATCTGAAATTGTGCTTCAAGCACTCAGGGTCTTCCCTTGATTCAGCCTGCACAACAATACGAGTTTCTCCTTCAACTTCATACACTGCTGGTGCATATACAAATGAACACTCCCTTTCAATGGCCTCTGACCCTGCTATGTTTAGCAAAATGAATGCCCTGGTGCATGTATCTTTATCCTAATAATCTGCTTGTATAAATATATCATACTCTTGCTGAAATATTCTCTGACTCTGCAATATTCTGATCAAATACAAGTGGTTCTGGCTTGCAAAATCTGTCGGCCATATTAACATAGCTTAGTGAAGACTTTTGCAGACATGCACTAACACACACACTTATACATACACATACACCTGTGCTTGAAATGTATGCCAGTGCTTGCAATAGCACAATAAGCCTCTGTATAGCTGAACTTTGTGAATTAAGTCTCCTGAGCACTGTGATACTCTGAAATCACTTTATTGTAAAAGTCACTTGTGAAATTATTTTACTGTAACAGCCATTTATCTTGAAATGATCTGACTGTAAAAGTCATTTATCATCATTTTAAGAAACATTTCAAATAACTGCACAGTCTGTATAAACTGGGCAATAGAAGCCGAAGGCAAGAAACATTTCAAAGCAGCTGTACTTTATGAATAAACTATTTCAAAGTAATTGCAATTTGTGAATAAACTGTTTTAAAGTAATTATACTTTGTGAATGACCTGGGCAGAAGAAGCTCAGAGTAAGAAACACTGAAATAACTCCACTTTGTGAATAACAGCACACAACACACTGAAATTTCTTTAAATGGCTGCACTCTGCCAAATACTCTGTAAAGTGCAAGAAATACTCTGTAATGGCAGCACTCTGTGAACAGACATACCCAGGTGCAAGAAACTATTTGAATTAGCTGCACTTGACTGCACTTCACAAAATAGTTGCACTTTGCACACAGCAAACTCTTCAGATAAATGCACGATAATTAATTCACACTGTAAGCACTTTTGCATACTTTGAGATACTTAGAATAACTCTAGTTATCTAGTCAAGGCTTCAGTCAATGGAAATTAGTAATTTATGCCAAAACACATGCCCCAGGATTCAATAAACTCCATGTAGGAGGTAAACCATGTCCATTTCCTCATCGCTTTAACAGCAGCTCGCCTTACATATCCATGAAGGCACACTATGCTAAGGCTAAGATGACATGAACACTACTGAGTGCAGGGCATGTGTTTAAGTAGTGCACGCACATCTAACACATGCCCTGCACTCAGAAAGTGCCGTACAGCACTTTGTAAATGAATTTCAGTGTCTGTGGATACTGAAAGCAAATAAAATAGCAAAACAGTGTCTGCGGCCACCAAAATAGGTAGGGGATCAATGAATAAATGCAGGGGGTGTGTGACAGGTACTATCACATACCACCTGCATTGTCAACATGCCATACAACATTTTTCAAGCACTTTCAGTGTCCACGGACACTGAAAGCAGGAAGTCTGGATAAGAAGCAATGCAGGGAGTGTGTGACAGGTACTGTCACACACACCCTGCATTGTCAAAGCGCTCTATGGCACTTTGCAAGTGCTTTCAGTGTCTGTGGACACTGAAAGCAGCTATTCCAATAGTAAGCAATGCAGGGTTAATTGACAGGTGCTGTCACACACCCCCTGCATTGCAAAAGAGCCATACAGCCATACCCCTCAACTCTACAGGTTTTCACAGAATGCCCAGATGCCTGCTTTACATACCTCTCAACCTCCTAGAGCAAGAAATCTGTACAAAGCCATAAATAATGTGGGAAAAAGGTACACAAATAGAGATACTTTTTAAATATTGCATTTACAATCTTGGAAAATTGGTAGACTAGAATAATGAATTTTGCATTAGCATGGATTTTCTGAAAGGTAAGAAGTCTGAAACTCAAATGTCTGTCAGTATGTTCTGACTTAAACCCTGAGTGATTTGCCAATGATTTGCTAGAAAACCACAGTCATATGAGAAATGGACCACAAATATGAGGCAATAAGCTGGACATTCTGCAATTATCTATACAGCTGAATGAATTAAAAAATTATAAAGTGGCTTTATTAATATCCCTTTTTGTTTCCATTTTTAATGTACATTTAAGCATAGCTGAGTGGGTTTGTGTGTTAGGGACCTCTGCTCAGCATTGCTTAAGCATCTCATAGCAGCTAAATAAAAATGTATAGCTAAAACCTTGACGACAAGATAGTGCAGTGGTTAGAGTCCCGGCTTTGTATGCAGGTGTTCATGGTTTGAGTACCAACACAGGTACTTTATTTTTACATGGGAAAGCATGGTTAAAATTATTTTTTTATGTTGAATTATGTAGTAATTCATATTTGTTACCCAGGGTAGTATAGCAGGTACAAAATGGAAGTGTAAGTGCATATAACATAAAATCACCCATGTATACACAAGTGCCCCAAGGTCACACCCCAAGGTAATGTAATGAAAGCACATAGGGGAATGTCATGTAGAGTAAATCATATACACATAATAATATGTAAGTAATGATAAATTAATCAACAATCCTGATATTTTTTTAAAATGAAAACTGAGCAATGCTAAGTGGTGCTCAGCTATGCTTAGCTGGTTTAAGCATTGCTTAAATGTGAATGCTAAGCAGCATGTAGCTCAGCTAAATGGATTTGAGCACTGTTAAGCAGTACTCACCATGTACACCTTTAAGCACTGTTGAACTCAGCTTAGCAGATTTGCGCACTGCTTAGCTGAGCTTAGCATTTTC
The DNA here is from genome assembly GCF_019279795.1 of Protopterus annectens. NCBI lineage: Eukaryota > Metazoa > Chordata > Ceratodontiformes > Protopteridae > Protopterus > Protopterus annectens. The sequence goes on from NC_056746.1 coordinate 28,381,455, forward strand.
AAAATGGTACAATGACAGGAAAGGGTGGGAATATGGCCTTATTTAAACCACATGGGTGGGAATACAGCCAGAACCTGTTGTAGTTGATCTGTGCAGATACCATGTCTGGCATTGGTGAAGGAGCGCACTTTCGGGTGCAGAGCTGGGGCATTCAGGAGTCCAGGGTCATAGCTGGACTCCTTGTAGAAAACCATGATGAAAGACTGCTGCAGGGCCAATACCAAGACTCACAATACAAAGCAGAGGCCTAGGACCATCTCGCACATGATCTCACCAGTGCTACTGGCATCCCTCGAACTGCTGAGCATGTACGGCACCATTATGCCGACCAAAAGTGGAGGAAGGGGACGCTGTTGGCCCAGTGGATCCAAGATGCATGGGCAAAGAATGTTCCAGTAGTCTGTAAGTATCAGTATCAAGTAGTTTGTACCAAAGTCTATCCTGAGTATGTGATAGACAGGTATGCATAATGTTTGTTTTTCTCTACTACAGCTGCAGCAGAGAGGGCTAGCAACATTGAAACCCATGCCAACAGACTGTTAAGGCTGTACCGACAGGCTAGTGAGTACAAATCTATCTTGCAGTATATAGTGCAAATAACTAAGAATAAGTACATTGATTGCTGCCAGTAGGTATACTGTTACTGTGTTAACAGAATAAAGTTTGTCCGACTAATATTCATCTACAACATATGTAGTATTAAAGCACTGTGTCATGTCACTGTAATAAAGATCAGTACCAAAAACTGTTCTGTTTATTCGGTACATTGTTGTAGAAACAGAATGTATACACACTATGGTTAGTTAGTCTCCACAGCAAATATGGGTTTGATAGCATGCATCAACTGAGGTTGTTCTGAGAACCAGCTTTTAAGAAAAACTGTAGATATAAATGAAATAAGAAATATATACTGCACTAAGCTCTGAACCCTGAATAGTAATGTGCAATATATACTGGACTAAGCTCTAAACCCTGAATAGTAATGTGCAGTGTGTCACAGTGTGTCCCATGCAGCATTTATGTGTGTTAATCTTTGCTGTCCAGATTGTATTATTTGAAAGGATTAATGCACAGTACACTATCTGTCATGCATGCATCTCAGGATTACAAGGTCAGGCTGTCTAACCAGGAGAGTATTATGCAGAAACCAGTCAAACAGGAAACCACAGTTCCAGAATAGCTCAGTGTGAAGAGAAATAGCTTAGCTGTTAATTTTGCACACCCAGACACGGTTCGAATCCGGGGAGTGGAAGTAAAATGTGTGCATATGTGCACACAAGGAATCAAGCATAAATATATAAACAATTAGGTAGTATTAACAGATATTTTCTCCACAGATTTTACAGGTAAAGATATGTCAGTAGTAGCTGTATGAAGGTTATACTAATACACCATGTACAACTGTTCCACTGTCCAACCCCATGCCATAAAACATACACTCTTCCTGATACATGTCTATCAAGTGTCACACTTTCACAGCTAGTAGTCACTGCTGCCAATAACCCTGGACACAGATAGGAAACCAGGTGAAGTATTCCAGTAGCACAGTCACATAACAGCAGTGCAGGGTACCCATTCTGTGCCAGATAAGTAACCTGACATGTACGAGGCCCCTCTAGTCATGTACCCAGAGTTGTCACAGTTTGCCTCATACCATTACAGGTTGGCAGTTTAACAAGTATGTTTGTGCTACAGAAGCTATGGGCCATAGGTAGATATAAAGTGAGGGCAGACCCGTAGATTACTGAGCAGTACTCATGTGAAAAATAGAAGCCTAAACAGTTGTTAATGGAATTTTTGTCTATTCCCCCACACCTTATCTGCATCGAAAATTATCATTCATATACTACAGGTATGTTGTTCTCAAACCCTAATGTTGAAACTTGTGTTCTATTATTGTTCATGTATTTGATTGGTTGCATGTTAACATTCCTTGTTCAAATACCATTGTTGGTGGCCTGTTGCCATCAATGTTAGTAACATGCTTTTACAATGCTTACTGTTGTTCCATTTATGCATGTGTTCTGTTTGCTATGCAGCTTTTTCAGATCTGTTGCATGGTGTTAACCGGAACACCCAAACATGCTGTTATAACTAATTTTGAAATGTTTTGTTGTTGACTAGCCAATATATATTGTAAAACCTCAACACCATAGCAGGGGGTGTAGTAATAATGGATGTTGATATGTACATTAGTCTGATGAATGAGATGCTGGAAGATGATGTAGCTTATTCTCAAATATGCAAAGTTGAAGTGAATTCCATCATTAGAAATGTGCACGATACGTTGTATGATCTTTTAATGTCCAGATGTGTTGACAAATGGCTGTATGATTTCTTGACCATTGAGGCCCCATTGATCCCCGTTATTAAAGGACTCCCCAAGATACATAAGGGGGCTCATCCACCGCCCCTAAGACCGATAGTATCTGGGAAACTTTGGCTCACTGAACATGCTTCTCAGTTTGTGCAATCGAAAATAGGTCCATTGGTAAGTGCTATACCTACCATTTTGAAAAATTCCTTTAACCTATTGGAGGATCTTAAAGATACTTGTTTGCTTGAAAATATAAGGTCTGATACCCTGATGGTTACGCTAGATATAAAGAGCTTATTTACTAGCATACCTAACGATTTTGGCATTGAGGCTATTAGGAGTTGTCTAACTGAAGTTGATGGTTTGAATAATAATGACCAGCTGACAATCTGTACTCTTTTGGACTTAATATTAAGTAACAATGTCTTTTTGTTCCAAGATAGGATGTATAGGCAAACATGGGGGGTAGCAATGGGCACCCCCTGTGCTAATGCCTATGCTAACCTAGCAATATACCAATGGGAAAAAATGTATATTTTCAATAATGAGAGTTTCAGAGATAACGCCATTCTATACAGGCGTTTTGTGGATGATATCCTCCTTTTTTGGAATGGTAGCATCCAATCATTAAATGACTTTGTAGACTACATGGGGTCAACCACGACTTTCTTGGAATTTACATATGAGTTTTCTTTTACTAAGGTAAACTATCTTGATGTTACCATAACTAAGAATATCTTGAATGAGTTTACAACCTCTTTGTATAGAAAACCGTGTTGGAGGAATGGCATAATCCATTATGAGAGTATGCATCCTAGGCATATCTTTCCCAACGTGGTAAAAAACCAAATGACCAGGGTTGTTAGACTTTGTAATAATGTTGACAATGGGAACTGTCTCCTAGATTTTCAGGCGAAATGTTTTGTGGATAGGGGATACCCATCCCATTTAATAATGAGCTGTAGAAATAATGCTACTTTTGCTCACGGAGCTGTTCCTAAGAAATGTTTCTCTAGTAACCGTACTAGAAGTACCAGAAATAAAGTACAATACGATCTTAGATATACGAATGATATAGTACATATAAAGGACATTATTTTTAAGAACTGGAAGCTGCTTAGTATGAACAGAGACTTATTGAAAATAGTAGGGGAGAGACCGAGTTTTAGGCATAATAACTGTTTAAATCTGAAAAGATTATTATGCAGGGAGAAGTTGAAGATTGAACCCCTTGACATAAGGATGAGGTTTAGACAGGGAACCTTTCCTTGCAGGAAATGTTGTATTTGTAAGTTTATTACAGTTGTTCAGAAGTTTGAGCTTATGGAATTAGGTATGGTGTTTACACCGAAATTTTATGCCACTTGTGATACAACAAATGTTATTTATTTGGCCACGTGTGAAGGTTGCGAAGCTTACTACGTGGGAATGACCACACGCAGACTTAAGGACCGGGTTTACAACCATATATACGATATAAGAAAAGCTAACACTAACAGTGTTCTGGCCAGACATTGTCAAATATTTCCGACTCATGTTTTTAAGTTTAGAGTCTTACAGATTCTATGTTCTAACAGAAGGGAAGGAGATATAGTAGGTGCCCTTGAAATGAATGAATTAAAGTGGATCCTAATTCTTAGGGCCCATATAGAACCTGGTTTAAATTCTGCCCTTAGTATCAGACCTGCACTCCTATAAATATCCACTGGTGGCTTATATATTTTACACAATATTTCAATTATTTTCATTCCACTCCCCCTTCCCCCCCCTCCTTCCTCCCCTCTCCCCTCCCTCCTCTTCCTTCTTATATCGTTTTATTAATATGACACAGTTTGGTTATTTGAATTATGCTTGTATTAATTTAAACTATATATGTGGCCATTGGAATGAGTTTAAATAAGGTAGATATGATTTGAGGGGTCTTCACTGCTTAGTTCCTGATGTTATACTTATATTGAATATTTTATATTTTTTGGATGTAGAGGCATTCCTAATTGTATGTGATTATGAGGAAGAATTATTATTTTTATGCCAAGTAAATACATGTTATTTTTTACTGATTAAGCTTGTTATGTGTAGAATAGGTATCTACAATATGATTGTTTTTAAATCATGATGGATTTTGTTACTGTGTTTTTAAAAAAGTTTTTGATTGCTCTAATTAGCTGCTAATTAGGGCGTATGCTCAGTATATAAGGACAAGGATTAACTTTGTTTAATGTAACCTGATGAAGTGCACTAGCTAAGTGCGTGAAAGCGCTTGTTTCCGTTCTCCAAATAAATTGTCTGGTTTTATTTATTCGTGGTGGTTCCAGTGATTTGTTTTATTATCACATAACAGCAGTGCAGGGTACCCATTCTGTGCCAGATAAGTAACCTGACATGTACGAGGCCCCTCTAGTCATGTACCCAGAGTTGTCACAGTTTGCCTCATACCATTACAGGTTGACAGTTTAACAAGTATGTTTGTGCTACAGAAGCTATGGGCCATAGGTAGATATAAAGTGAGGGCAGACCCGTAGATTACTGAGCAGTACTCATGTGAAAAATAGAAGCCTAAACAGTTGTTAATGGAATTTTTGTCTATTCCCCCACACCTTATCTGCATCGAAAATTATCATTCATATACTACAGGTATGTTGTTCTCAAACCCTAATGTTGAAGCTTGTGTTCTATTATTGTTCATGTATTTGATTGGTTGCATGTTAACATTCCTTGTTCAAATACCATTGTTGGTGGCCTGATGCCATCAATGTTAGTAACATGCTTTTACAATGCATACTGTTGTTCCATTTATGCATGTGTTCTGTTTGCTATGCAGCTTTTTCAGATCTGTTGCATGGTGTTAACCGGAACACCCAAACATGCTGTTATAACTAATTTTGAAATGTTTTGTTGTTGACTAGCCAATAGATATTGTAAAACCTCAACACCATAGCACATTTGGGAAGGCAGATACACCTGCCCCACCTCATCTGGCCATGGCTCCAGGCCCCTGTACGTCTGGACCCCAACCTGGAAATGCCTCCTCTGCTGATCTTGCACCACCTTTGGGTGGAACTGCCTCAGGAGATGGGGCCCTTCCCCCCCATGGGCATGGGCACAGAGAGGAGACCATCACCCACCGCCATTTCTGGGGTATGGTGCACAGCATCATCCACACAGAGTTGGATGGATGACTGCACCAGATGGAGGGACCTCCTCCGGTTCAGCCCCAAGCACAGCCACCTTTGGGGCTGTGGAGGTGCAGTGGTGACTGCCCATGGGTGGGGACCTCAGTCTCACTGCATCCAACTGGGGGCTTATGGGCTTCAGATTCCCAACCACCATCCCAGTCAAAGGTGTTTACCCCCTCATGTGTCATATACCTCCCCTGTCTGCTGTCTTGTCTGTCTGCAAATGCAACCTATCCTACCCAACCTACCTCCCCAAACAAACCTACAGCCCTTACCCAACATCCCACTTTCACCTTAAAAAAAGTTCATCTTTAGCACAAAGAAATCATTGCCCCATACATAGCACTACATTTCGCCCATGTGTACAGTGAAATTAATCAATCTACCCACAAATTATTCTACAAATGTCTATCTCCAACACCCCTCCCTGTGCGGTGTGAGGCTGTAAATTCCAAATTCTATACATTATTCACAGCTGTTGCTGCAGAAAAAATGTAGAGCTATGGTCCTTTTCTACACCCATCCTGCACATCCCTAGCTGGTTTTCCTAATGTTTTATTCCCTGCTTGTCCCCATTTCACCAATTTCCTATCACCCTTTTTCTTTTTTTAATCAAAATTAGTGTGGGTTTAAGTGCTGCTGAGTGAACTTAACCATCTGTTAGCATTGGGCAAAACCTCTTACAAGTGCTTTAATCACTCTGTCGCCATCAGCTCTACAAAGGCTGAAACCCAGGACTCTGTGCAGTACAATCACAGCAATGTACCACTCCACCATCTGAGCTGTGGGAATTTGTAATGCTTTTACAAATATAGCATGCATTATGGTCATTTAACATTAATGAAAAAAAGTCATCACTACCAATACTTGAACCCAGGACCCTGTGCACTACACCTCTACACCATCTTAGCTCGAGGAATTTGTAATGTTTTTACAAACATATCATGCACTACAGTCATTTAACATAAGGGAAAGTACTCTTATATACATATATATGTATAGAAAAATACACACACACACACACACACATATATATATATATATATATATATATATATATATATATATATATATATATATACATACATATATATATCTCTATATGTGTGCATATGTGTGTGTGTGTGTATATATATATATATATATATATATATATATATATATATATATATATATATATATATATATATATATATATATATATATATATATATATACATACACACATATATATTTATATATATAAAAACAACCTCTTTCTGCAAGACATCTACAAAAAGCCAGACAAAGTGGAGGGATAAAAGGCAAACAATAGTGACATACTCGAAATATGGTTGTTGTACGTGTAGAAGTCTGCTAGAGTAGCATGGCTTGAATTAACCTATATTTTCTGATAGATTCCAGGTCTGAAACATAAATGATTGTTATCATTTACTGATGTCAATACTCACATCATCCCAATGATTTGTCAGAAACCCACAACTGTTATGGGGAACAGACCAAACATATGAGCCACGCATCTGGGCAGTGTCTAGACATCTGGACAGTGGAGAGGTTTGACTGCAGTCATGTAACAGAAGAGAAAACACTCTGAGAGCTGCTAACCATTTCACCCAGCACCTTCTGAACCACAGTAAGACCAACACGACACTACTCCAAATCAGCTCGGGGGAATTACCCATGTATTTGAAAATATATAAAGCACTACAGGGATGTAACCATAAGGAAAGGCAGACATTGGTGGTAAATTGTCCACTCACATTTGCACCACAGTCACAGCATCACACCAGCACCCCAAATGAGCTCTAGAGTATAACTACTGTTTGAACAAACATATCCTGATTGCCAGTCACACACTACACTGGCATATACTGCCCCAACTCACAAATCTACTGGGAATCCTGAGACGTTACAGGACATTTCTCAGTCTGTCCCTACAAACGTACACCTGATAGACCACCAGCAACTGTAGCAGCATGCACAGTCAGATAGAAAAGGATCTTTGACACCCACATCTGCTACTCTCCCTACTCAGCCCAACAAACATTTACACACAACACTGCTGCACAGTCTTGACTGTCTGTTAACAATGGCCAGACATACATAACTCTCAACTGATTTCCACAGAATGTCCATGGAGTGGGACCATATTTATGGCCACTGCTGCATAACACGTCTGGGAGTCTGCTAAGTCACTGGGATGATATCAGGACTGAAGTCACTAAATAATGATATACCATACCTCTGAACCTCTTACTACAAGACATCTGGACAAAGCCTGACATACCTAGGGGACAGTGGGCCAGAAAGAGGGACATATCTCACATAATGGTGTTATAAACTGAAACAGTTGTTGGTCTTACAGGGTGTGTTGTAACATAACATCCCTGAAGGATATGATGTCTAAAACACAAATGGACTTCAACATTTACTGACTGCAGTCCTCACATTAGCCTCCTGATTTCTCAAAAACAGAAATCGCCTGAGGAACAGACCACACATAACAGGCAAAGCTCTTGGAAGTCTGTGGACATCTGGACAGTTGAGAGGTATGTCAGAGACATATCACTATCAGACATCAAGTCACGCAGAAAATGCATGTGCAGACAAACCCTGTTAATCTAGCAATCCTTTATGTGTATAACAGCAATACATACTTACAATCTGTACCCAATTCTGGAACTTTGTCCCCCATGTTGTTGGGCTGTCTCCATATTTCTTGTTCTGAGAGGTATTTCCACTTACCATCTGTGAAGCTGTATCCCCCACATCTCCATAATGTCCTCCTCACAGGCAAGGAAAAAGGGCAAGGCCCACATGAAGGACTTAATTATAGCACTGTGTTGCTATGGAATTGGCTAATGGAAAGATAACACAGCTGTTCGGGATGCAAGTAGCAAGTGGGCAACACTGATTGGTGCACAGGCCATTACCTGCTCATGAGCATTACCTATAAAAACCAAGCTGATGGCTATGCAACACAGGTCTTAACCCATCTACACAAAGACAGATTGCGACTACACAAACCTAAATATTTGCATAATTCTGAGGAAACCCTTCAGTACTGTAACAGGTATGCCAATCACTTAAGCTTGTAATGGAATGCAAAAGGGAGGATGCAATAATGTGAAATAGGAAGTTAAACACTAGGTTGCAACAAAACCTGCTGGACTCACATGCTGCTGTCCATCACCTCTGGCCATTCCTGCAGGCCTGTCTGCATTGACATATATCACAGCTCTGGCCCCTGAGTCACCCCAGCAATGTCACCTCATGTATGACTACTGCTTGAGTGTCTGTTGTCTAACACTGACTATGACACTGCTAGGCCAGCTACCTGGGATGTTGTAAATATCTGTATGTCACCTGTGAATGCTACTATGATACATATGTTTGTCTTACAAATGTAAGAAACTTATATAGGGTATGTGCATAGTAAACAACAGGCACAGAAGTGTGTGTTGAACTGTAAGTGATATACTGAGCCCATACCTGTCAACTGTCCAGAGTTTTGCAGACTGACCACATGTTTGCCTCATATTTGTAGTCAATGCCTCATACAGTTGTGCATTGTCTGTCAAATCACTGGCAACCCATTAAAGACTGAAGTCATAACATAATAGCATACATTTGCATGTCAGATGTCATATCCTGCAGAGTAGTCCTGTGGATGTGAGACTGTCTTTGCTAGTGTGTTACAGCTAGATGTATAAAGTGTCACTATTTTCCAGCCGGATTTGCCCACCAATGATGTATCCATTTGTGCAGATGTCTTGCTCGAACAGGAGCTAGGTGTCTTAGCATGAAACCCATGTCAGTGCAAGCATACCTTGTTCTGTAAGATGCTGACATTTTTGCAGTCACTGACACATGCTTCACAGCTGAGGAGACCATAGTAACCCTGCCAGGTTACTCATCCCATCATACATTTAGACCCCAAATGGAGGTCTGCAAACTCCTGCAAAACCGCAAGAGGTGGAGTTTTAAAATTGGTCATACACATGCACACCTCCAGGCTCCCCAAACAGTATGATGCATGGGAGACATCCCAAGTGTAGTTAACTGTTGACAAAACACCTACTCATATCATAGCTAGCTACAGACCTCCAACCATGATTCTGGACACCCATCACACCTATCTGGACTTGCTGGAATCTGTCAATATTCAACCATCTAACCTGCTCCTGAGTGACTTTAACTAACCAACCATAGTGTGCATGACCTATGCTACCTGAACATGAATGCACAGATATTCCTTGGCTTTGTTAATGCAGTGCAGTGGATCCGCTGATCAACACTTCTATGAGAGGTGGAAATATCCTGTACATGGTCCTAACCAACATGAGTAGCCACTGTAGCACTCCTTAAGGTGTCATCCTCCTTGGTAAAATCTGACCACATAGCCATCACTGTTCAGGTCACCATCTCCCCTGCCCCCCCCCCCCCTTGTCAGGGTCAAACAAAATAAACTTTACAAAATTGATTATAAATCTCCTCAGAGCAGGTAGAAGTAGCTTTACAGCCACTGTCCCATCAGTTGGAACTAGCAGTAGTGTCCAAGCCCACAATACTATATGAGCACCTACATAGCTGTATGGACTCAGCAACACCTGACAGTCACTAAAAAAAACAAAAAAATACTTCTGCTTTCCTAAACTTTCCTAGTTAGTTGTTCCAGCGATCAGATTTTGCTGATCCCTGGGCTTTGTATTTGGTTCCTGTGTTCCTCCATTTTCTTGTGTGGCCAGAGGTAGTTTCTTTACTCACCAGTGGGAGTGGGGAGTACTGAGCTGCTTGTTTGTCCTCAGAGGAGTGGTTAGAGACAGCAACTAGTAATTTGTTGGCCATTTTGGGTCATTTCCTGTTTTTTCCAGCCCCCTGCTATAAAGCATGCTTTGGCGGGCTTTTCTGGCATTAGAGAACTTGGCATAGCTCCTCGTGGTCCCCTGCAGAGTTCCTAAGCCAGCAGAGAGCAGAAAAAGCAACTTTCTTGATTTTAAGTATTTTTTAAACATTTAATTTTGCATTTTCCGATCTTTTGTGCTTTTCGACTACTGTTTGTGCCTATATTACTGTTTTATTACCTGATTTTCCTGTTTTTCTGTGCTTAAATTGTTGATTGCACTTGTTGGCTAAAGTTTTGCTTAAAAGTAACAAACAGGCTAATACACTCAAGTGTACCAGCCTTCGATAGCAGTTTAGTCGAAAATCAAAGCGTTTACTGTTTTTTTCTGTCTGTGTGCAAAAAAAACTAAAAAAAACAAAAAAATACTTCTGCTTTCCTAAACTTTCCTAGTTAGTTGTTCCAGTGATCAGATTTTGCTGATCCCTGGGCTTTGTATTTGGTTCCTGTGTTCCTCCATTTTCTTGTGTGGCCAGAGGTAGTTTCTTTACTCACCAGTGGGAGTGGGAAGTACTGAGCTGCTTGTTTGTCCTCAGAGGAGTGGTTAGAGACAGCAACTAGTAATTTGTTGGCCATTTTGGGTCATTTCCTGTTTTTTCCAGCCCCCTGCTATAAAGCACGCGTTAGCGCGGAGTTGCCACTGTTGCACACAAGAGCAGCGGCGGTTAAACAAGGTTAAACTATTCGGGCTACCTAAATTCCACTCTTCAATTTTTCCCTTAAAACTACCTTCCTCGAACTGTACTGCTGATCAAACCAGCGTATCCTATAACTAAAAAGTTCATCTCTACTTGATTCCCAAGTAGACTATTCTCTATCTGTAAAGCCTAGCACTTGCTCCTACAGTACTTTTACCTTGATAAAGCACTCTTATTATAGATAGTACTCCACCAGCCTAGAACCCACATCCCCCGGAGTCTTTTGTAAGTTTTTTATCTATTCCTTCTAGCATGTCGAGGGATCAGTTGCTAGTGTCCTCTCCTGCTCAGCTGGTGAACCTGGGAATATTGAGGCAATGTTACAATTGCCTCATGTACACAGACAACCCTCTCCTTCTCCCACAAAACACAAATACATGTGAGAGATGCAACTATATGGTCAAACTGGAGGCTGAGCTCTCTCAACATAGGACTGGCAAGACCAGAAAGGAGGAGAAGGTAACCACACACACTACATACCCAGTCACACATAGTACCATCACAACTTCAAATCATACACATAATCACACAAAGACATACTCGGAGGCTCTGATCAAAAATCTACCAAAACAGCAGAGGCCACCAAAGCAGACACCCAAACAACTACCACCTCAGGACCCAACACATGCAACACATAGACCACACAGTCAGAGTGTCAAACAGTCACAGCCCTTAAGGCCAAACACAATGCCAGACACACTCGTCATTGGTGACTCCATAGTCAGACACACTGACATCCCGCTCACCAGACTGAGTAAGGAGAAGGTTACAGTAAGCTGCCTGTCGGGCACTAGAATCCTCCACATAACACAAGCACTCAGGTCTCTCAACAGCAGGTACAAGTACGACTCAGTCATTGTCCACGCTGGTGTCAACGACCTGAGACGTACCTCCTTGGACTACATGAAAAGAGACATTGAGGAGCTCTCTGATTATGTAGCCCAGGCAGGTATGACCCTGACCTTGAGCAGTATCCTACCTTCACCTTGAATGATGCCACAATACAGTGATAAGATGATCAGCTTTAATAATTGGCTTAAATTCTGGTGTCATTCAAAGGGGATCCAATGTCTGTCTGCCTGGGATGACATGCTGGATAAGCCACTGCTTCAAGGGACGGCTTGCACCTGTCACCCTGGGCTTCCGGATATTGGCAAAGGCTCTTGCCACCCCATAGTGCCTTTTTAGGCAAGGCTCAAATTCTAAACCTACCACCCTAGAACACAAAAGGAAAAAACTAAGGGTAATGCTGCTCAATGCCAGAAGTCTCAATCTCAAGATGCACGCACTCGAGGCCCTTCTCAATATGGAGAACATCAATGTCTGTGCTGTGACAGAAACCTGGTTCAAGGCTCCTGAGACCACCCCAGCACTATCAGGTTTTACCTCATATCATGCCCGTTCCAAAATCCAGACAACACCAAGAAAGGAGGAGGGTGTTCATATTCATAAAGGACACCCACACCTCAAGGTTGGTGGCAACGCGATGCATCGGAGACCATCCAGGTGCAACTAACCATAGGCAAAACTGCTCTGCAATTTGTAGCATGTTACAGGCCACCCTCTCAAACTCAGGAACCTCACATGGCCTTCCTGAAAACACTGGAGGGGATAAATGTATCTCCAAACACCATCATACTGGGTGACTTCAACTACCCTAATATAGACTGGGAACACTACTCAAGCCCAAACACTCTAGCCCAAAGTTTCCTGGAGTTCATAAACTCAAATGCCATGGAACAACTTGTCACCATCCGCACAAGAGAAGAAAACATACTTGATCTCATCATCACAAACATGGGACCACAATGTTCAACACCGGAAGTATACCCCTCACTGGTGAGATCAGATCATAAACTAATCTCGCTGGAGGTCCTCATCCTGCCCCCACCTGAAATAAAAAGACCACAGTGAAAAACTTCTCAAAAGCCGACTTCACACTTCTAAAAACTAGTGTGGTCTCCTTTAAGGCCCCTGAGCCGGTGGTAAACATTACTCAAACCGCTGAATCACTTACAAATGCCTTCTACCAGCACCTACAGGACTGCATGGATCAGGCAATCCCAAACAAAACTAAGACTCTTTGTACCAAAGGCAAGCGTCCAGTCTGGTGGACTCCAGCCATAAACAAGCTCTACAACAAAAGGAGGAAGCTACTACAAGATAGAGCAAAATCCTTGAAAGGTAAGACACCCTTGATCATTATAAGTATAAAACTAAGAGCTCTCATAAAATCATCCAAGGCAAATTTTGAGAGAAAAATCGCCAAGGACTCAAAAGACAATCATAAGGCCTTCTTTAGCTATGTTAGAAACCTAGGAGGAAACTCCCAGATATGCTCAGAATTAGTTCAAAATGATGTGAAGATTACTGAACCTACACACATTGCCAACATACTGGCTGACAGGTTCAGTGCAAACTTCTCCCCCCTCTCCCCCCTACAGGAGAGATATCTATACCAGAGGATTGTAGCCCCCCCAAAAAATCTCTAACGCCCAGGTGAGAACTGCTCTTTCCAAGGCAAAAAACACAGCATCCATGGGACCGGATGGTGTCCCTGGCCGTGTACTCCACGAACTCAATGAGGAATTAAACCCGCAGTTAGGACAGCTGTTTAATCTTAGCCTCACCTCAGGATACGTACCCAAGGAGTGGCGCACAGCGACTGTGGCCCCACTTCACAAGGGTGGTGCCTCCACTGACCCTGGAAATTACTGTCCCATTATCTTGACAAGCCTTATCTGCAAAGCCATGGAGAGGATCATAATGGAACTCATAAATAAAGACATAGGGAACTTGCAGACTCTGGATCCAACCCAGTTTGGCTTTGTCAAAGGCAGATCATGCCTTTTAAACTTGGTTGACTTTTTTGAGACAGTCACCAAGGCCATTGATGAGGGTAAGGCAGTCCATACAGCCTACCTAGACCTGGCAAAGGCCTTCGACACAATACCCCACTCAGGTATCATCAAAAAACTCATCAGCTTGAATGTAAACCCATACATCACAAGATGGGTTGCAAACTGGCTAAGTGACAGAACCCACAGGGTCAGAGTTGCTGGCGCCATGTCAGACTCAAAGCCGGTCACAACTGGTGTCCCACAGGGCTCAGTCCTGGGTCCACTCTTGTTCGGCATCTACTTTTCTGAAGTACAAGCAAACACAGGAGGGTTATGGCTGACAAAGTTTGCAGATGACTGCAAACTGGGCGCCATAGTCGAAAACACATCCGACACAGATATCCTTCAGAAGGGCCTCACAGAAATGGATAACTGGTGCCAGAGCCATGGCCTAAAGTTAAACGCCAAGAAATGCATAGTCATACCCTTCAGGAAAAACAAGGTTACCCCTAGCTACCATATAGGTGGAAATCCACTGAGCACAGAAGAAGTTATCAGGGATCTGGGGACCCAGGTTGACAGTAACCTTTTGTTTGACACTCACGTTGCTAAAGTAGTTAGGAAGACCTTCTACATTGCCCACCTGATCATGAAAGGATTCACATCTAGATCAAGGGAGGTCATTGTCCCCCTGTACTCATCACTCATTAGACCTATGATTGAGTACAATGCCCCATTCGGAATGTATTTGACCCGACACCTGCAGCAGCTGGAAAGGCCCCAAAAGTTCCTCACCAAAAGGATAAAGCGTCTCAAAAATATGTCTTATGCTACCCGACTGAAAGAACTCAAGCTCTATTCAGTCGCATACCGCTTGCTCAGAGGTGACCTGTGCCTGAGATACAAGGCCATGTCAAACCCAGATTTGATGAATATGCTTCACCTCAAAAAATCTAGATCTCTCAGAACCACAAGGGCAGGAGACTTAAACCTTGACACGGTTATTAATAGAACGTGCTGGAGGGACAGATTCATCACCCAGAGACTCCCTATGCTGTGGAACAAAATCCTGGTACATGTGAGGCAGAGCACCTCGCTGGCCTTGTTCAAGAGGAATCTTGACCAATGGATGGGAGATTGCAGATATACCCCAGGGATTACTTCAGTGTCACTGCTTGACAGAGGCACAGCAAAATAATAGGCATAGTTTTCTTCAAACTAAAGGGGTGGCGAAAGCCACATAACTATGGGCTAGGCTTATAAATGCCCTTGGGCAGATAGCCTAGTATGAACCTATGAACCTATGAACCTATGAACAACATTGTCTCCCTCAACATAGGGTAATCATCTGTGGTGGACAGCAGAAATACACAAATACCATAATAGGTGGAAATAATTGCTGCATAGGGCCAAGTAAGAGCAGGTGCCTAATTGGAAGCAATGTCATCTTGGTCTGAACAAGCAAGTGAGGTCACAGGTGAATTATCCTAAGGCTATCTATGAGTACAAATTGAACACATCCAACAAGGCCAATCACTAGACCTTCCACACATATGTCTGTAGTCCCAGAGGCTACACCCAAATCTGCTCTGCAGTGGTGGTCAATAATACCACATCCACATATGGCATAGATATAGCCAACCTGCTGCAGCCAGGTGAAGTGTAAACATCACCTCCCTGTCCACTCATCAGTGCACATGTGCATGCAGAGCACCTGACCCCTCCCCTCATCATCCGGAAGCAGGTCCGTAATGCCCTCTCAAAGGCAACACACAGAAGTGTCCATAGGCCTGATGCTATCCCTGGTTGTATCCTACATGAACTCAGGCATGAGTTCTCAGCTCCATTACACACTGTAGTCAACCAAAGCCTGAGCACCATTGTCATCCCATCTGCACAGAGGACAGCCACTGTCATCCCTATGCACAAAGGTGAAGCAATCTACAGATCCAGCCAATCATATGCACATCAGCCTAACTAACCTGATCTGCAAGGGCATGGAAAGTAATATCAAGGATATTATGAACAGGGACATTGACAACCTCAAAATGTCAACGCAGTGTGGTATTGTCAAAGGGAGATCAGGCCAGTTAAACCTGGTCAACTTCTCTGAAGTGGTCAACAAACACAAGAATGAGGGGAAGATGGTGAACAATGCCTACCTTCACCTAGCTCAATTCTCTCACAATATTCCCCAGGCAGCCAGGATACATAAACCTACACAGCTAGGCATCAGCCTGTATGTTACCAGATGGGTAGCTAAATGGCTCAATGATAGTACCCACTCAGAGTAGTGGAAGCCATCTCTAGTACTAGACTCTTCCACATTGGTGTACCCCAATGATCAGTCTGAGAGCCTCTACTGTTTGAGATATACATTTCTGAGGTACAAGACAAAAGCAGTGGTCTGTGACTGACCACGTTTACACATGCTTGCAAGCTGGCCACTGTTTTACATTCCCCTACTGATGTGAGCATCATCCAAGAGGCCCTCACCCAAATTAATGACTGGTGCAAGAAGCATTGCCTCAAAGTGAATGCCAGGAGATGCATCAACTACCCTACTGTGGTAGATGTCATCCACACTAATTATGACAGTAATAATGTACAGAGCATTCAATCAGGTGTGAGGCAAGTTGTGCATGAAGGTTTGTAGCAACATGACAGTTTCCCATCATGTGGGCACCATTGTACAGATGGCTGTTTACATGGCCCACCTCACACATACTGGTATGTCATCCAGGAACCAGGAGGCCACAACATCCCTGTATTCCATCCTTATCAGATGCATTACCAAGTACAATGACTCCTTTGTCATGTACCTTGCCAACAAATGTAGCAGTTGCAGAGATCACAAAGGTTCCTGATCAGGCAAATCCACGGTCTGCAACATCTATCCTATACAGATAGGCTGAAATCCCTTTCCTTGTACTCAAGCACATACAGACTGATCATATGTGACCTGTGTCTGGCATAAAAGACCGTTTCCAAATGAGCCTTGATGGTGTTTCTCCATATCTGTAAGACAAACTCCACTCATACAACATGGATGCAAGGCCCTCACCTGGTCTGTGACATGTATAGTGCTTGTTAGCAGGATAGTGTAGTGTCCCACACAATACACTCTCTGTAAAGTACACTCCCTCCCCATGTCCAGCAGAGTACATGTAAAACCCTCTTGAAGAAGAAGCTGGACAACTGCATGAGAAGCATATAAGACACCCCTGGGATCCCACATGTGTCTCAGCTGGACAGGGTAAACAGGTTCTGGCTTTGAAGGGACATGGATGAAAGTCTGGGCTAAGCTTATAAGGGCATCAGTGCCAACAGCCTGGTATCATCTTATGAGCCATGCACCTGGAATGTTGTCTGTCATGAATCCCTGTGAGTCTGAACTGTGCAAGTACTGCAGTGATACTGTATACTCTTGTTCCTTCATCAGTTATCATCACATATTGTTACACCTTGTTATTGTGTGTGGTCTGTATAGCAGTATGTCAGCTCTTACAGTACTTGCATATGCACTTGGTGACACTGTATACCTCACTCCAATAGCCTTGGTATTGGTCACAATTACCATTCTGCTAATAGGCCCATCACACTGTAGGATTTGTCACCCTTTGTTGTGGGCCTTACAGTAGCTGTGCAACAGATGGATTGTGGCAGACATTACCAGGGGTGTGCGCGCATGTTATCAGCAAACATAATACTGCAGGGTCTTACTTTACATATGTTGTCTTCCCCTCACAGGTGAACATGGGGGTTGGTGTCTCTCCCCCTCATAACCTGATGTCAGTGTCTTAGAGGACTCCCGTGATGATGGTGGTCATAGTGAGGCATAGGTGGGTTTGCTTTGGTCTGAATCTATGCCATTGTTTGGTATCCCACTTTCATCCACCATGTCCCCGCACACAGTCAGTATGCCCACACATACACAGTCCCTGGTAGCCACAGATAATGGACACTTGGAGGGTGGTGGCATGTAACAGGCTAGAGCATTGACTATGGCAAGTGTGAGTGCAGATACCACTCATAGCCAGAGAGCAGGTGAGGTCACACACAGGCAGATGAACAGGGGTGCTTGAGGGAGGACTGCTGCCCATCAAGCCTCTGTCGCATGTGCCACAGCAGGTGTCACCAGGTGCATGTTATGGTCTGTCACAAAGGCACAGGCAAGTACTGACTGCAGCACCAGACTCAGGGTCATAACTGCAGTGCTTCCTGCCATGTGTGATGATCTCCACATCATTTGTGATGCCATACTTAATTTTTCCGATGTTGTGGATAAATAGTGAGGTGAGACATTGTCACTGCTTGACCATGCAATGTCTGTGCTTGAGCATGTGGTGGGAACAGGACATTGGCCAGGTGGATGTAGGTCATCAACATGATCAGCTGCGAGCCCACGTAGCTGTACACAGTCACAGTCCTATCCCATAGTGGCAGTACCACCAGCACTACCGAAGGGAGGATGCTGTCGACACCACACAAGAGCAAACCATATGAATATTGTCCTGGCCAGTCCCATCAGGGATGTGGATCCAACAGACAGCAGTTACCATCAGGGAGTAGTACTGCCACTGCCCTTGGGGCTGGTGGTGCCAGTGAGACTCCTGACAGAACCAGTTTCTGTGTCCCTGCCATGAGATGTTAAACCTTACATCTTGCCATGTACGGTCCACTGCTGTCCAACATAACCATATGTCAGGCACCCACATGGCTTGATGGTGTGCAGACAAACACTCACACATCCCTAACACAGGCCGGTCACCACCATACACGCACAGCTCCTCTGCACGGCCCACTTGAACACCACCCCTCCAGACACACACACACACACACACACACACACACACACACACACACACACACACACACACACACACACACACATGATGTCAGCCATATGGCCAAGCCTAGACCTCTGACAATCCAACACCACACCCTGTGCATGTGATGATACTTGTGCCACAACCCTGTTATACCTACCATCAATTCAGGAACATGCTCATATGGGTCTGATGCACAGGGTGACTATAGTACAGTGCAGCAATGTAATGTTGTTTAAGTTGCTGTCTGCTAGCAATAGTTATGGGTACACATCAAGGTGTATGCACCTTGTTAACCATGATGCACTATTGTTGTTAGTACTGCTGACTGACTGTAGTGTCACATACTGTATTCTGGTTGCGTTCCAGGTGTCTGTGTGTATGCGGGCTGTGGGCCTGCTGATAGTAGCAATGATGAGTAAGGTGGAGTGGAAACACAGTGACCTTTTCATAGCCAAGGTACATCTGTATATATACATGTTTACCAGCTGTGCTTACATGCAACAGTGTGGGAGGGACAATTGTGGCAGACAGTGTGACCTTGCATACATACCCTTGACACAGCCACCTAGCCTTCATACATGTCACCTGGGTGTTCTGCAGGACTGCAGGCTCACACATACAGAGGAGGTTACTTGAGTACTGGCACTAGGTCCCTCACAAGTGTAGCCATTACTTTAACCACAACAGATTTCACTATCAGCACCTGTTTCCCCTGCATTTCTATCCCATCCACTCAACCATCATGCAGTTGATGAGTGTACGCCTGGTACTGTGTTTGACAGGTTTGGGGTATGTATTCCTTACACAGTTCAGCCTGTGTTAGTCTAACCTGACAATCACCAGCATGTGTGTCTGCTATCTCATATGCATGTCTGCCCTCTCGTGCTAGTAGTGCACACAGAGTCATAGTCCTGTACATGGGGCAGCTGATGAAGGGCTGAGTACAGCCCCTACCTGTGCAGTCTTACAAACAATAGGTCTAGATATATAACACAAATAGCACAGAGGTATTGTAGTGTAACTGATTCTGCCACTACTGTTCAAGTGGGTGACAATTGCAGGGGCTGTTAGGATAGCCAATTGTGGGTTCAGAGGCTCTTAACATGTTAGACCCATCTGGCACACACACACATACACACACACACACACACACACACACATACACACGCACACACACACACACACACACACATACACAAGCACACACATGTACACACACATACAACACAGACACACACAGACACACAGACACACATGCACACACACGCACACACACACACACACACACACACACACACACACACACACACACACACACACACCACTGCATGGGGATATGCAATGAAATACACATGCACATGGAGGTGACACTTCTCACAGTAGATGACCTACCCATCTATTAATGTACCATACACAGTGGTACAGCCATTGCATGCACCCCGGTGGCTTGTTGTTAGAACTGTGTAACTGTGCTTGTATTTTGGATGGCATCTGTATGGGCTGACACTATATTGGCAATGGGGGAGTTCACAGGGTGGAAAAGGCACACAGAATGGTATAGCCATCACATATACATACTAAAGACAGCCACATGGGGCTGTTTATATGGAAACACATACACAGTTGCCAAAAGACATATTAGTAACCCTATGTATCCACTTGTATGTACTGTAGTGCTGCATACACATGACATGCTCCACATAGATTATATGCCTGAGACATAACACACAACCACTTGCAACAGGTAATCTTGTAAATACCTTCATGGTTGGTGGGATAACTGACCAGACAGTGATTGGTCTTGTGTACTGCTCCTACAACCTGCACAAGTGATAGAGTGTCAGACTTTGTATCAGCATGATGTGTCAGTCAGGTATGATGTCTGATGCTGGCATGCGTGTCACCACAGTAACTGTGACATATTTGGCAATGATATCACAGGACTGATCATTATTAGGGGACACAGACCACATATAAGTTGCAAACATGTAGATATTCCATGTACATATGTACAGATGACTGGTATGGCCTGTATAGTGATACGCGGTGCATGTGAGGCAGATCCCATTAACAGGCACTTTAAAGTAATGTCATGGGTAGGAGGTCAAC
>NC_056746.1:28407329-28429829 GCF_019279795.1 Protopterus annectens
ATAAAGCTATAAGTAATTGGGAGACAGAGGCCTAAATATAGGGACCATTTTTAAGTATTAGCCTTACAAACCCAGAGAGGTGATTCAATAACACATTTTGCATTATCATACATTTTTCTATAGGGTATGATGTCAGACACTACAATCTATCATTATTTTCTGACCTTAGTCTTACTTAAGTCCTACAGTGTAGGCTTACTACACTGAATTGCCAGAAAACCACTATTTCAGGATATACAGACCACAAATACGATGCAAACCTCTCGACATTCTGCAATAGGTCTGTACAGCTGAGAGGTATGGTAGGCTCTGTGTAGGTTACTTCAAGCTGTGTACTGCCCATATGTGTGGCCCCCTGACCATGACCTGTCCAGCTTTTCTGCAATAACAAATATTGATGTCTGGACAGTGTGTACGACTCCTACTGTAAGTTTAGCTGACATGCAGAATAGTTGGCACTGCAGTTCTTGGAACATGGCCCTGTCAACCAATGTACTGTACCTAGGCCACTATGACACAACAGCCAGGAGTAAGTGTTGACCACATCCTGACAGTATTAACCACACATATGCATAGCTCATTGACCCCTGCATATTGTGGACATGCAACAAGTTATCATGTTGATTGGGACAGCCCTGGCAATGTGTGCTCTACTGCTATTTCCCTACGGACATACATGTTACTGAATTTCTGTGGGAATATAGGTGGGGGCACACCTGTCAACTGTACACATTTGCACAGACTGTGCCGATATGTGCTTTACATTTTGGTTCCATTAGCATAGTATTGGGCCCTGTCTTGGAGACTACAGGCATATCACTAAAGACCACAGGTCAGATTGTAATGGCAGACATTTGAGTTTCAGACTTCTTACCCTTCAGAGCCTTACTGCAACTGCAAGACCTGCTGTACTATCACTGTATAAGTCTGTAGGGGGGTATTTCATCATTGTTGCCATTTGTGGGCCTTTGCCAGACATTTCTTTACAATTTTCTATGGCTGACTTGCTGGGTGAGGCTGACTGGTGAATATGGGACCCCCACACTGACATCCATGCCTGTGATCTATGACCCCCCAGTTAGTTGGCCCCCCACATATACTGCAGTGGGATTTGTCACCTTGAGTACTACTGCATAGTGTGGGAAAGCCAGTATTGGGAAACATTTCCTGGTGTCCCACATAGCTGTCAGTTGTCTGCTGCTATCTCAGTAGGCCACCTTATTCCCTTGCATGCATACAGAGACATCATATATATGCTACCATAACATTCTACTCCATTCATTTATTGTTAAGAAGACTGATTTACCTTGTGCCTGCAGCAGTTGTGAGTATGGTGCTTGAGGGCTGCCTATGTCAGATGAACACAGTACACTGCCTATACATTATAAGGTACAGGTAGTGTGATGTGGTGGCATCCATTTTACTGTGTGTGCAAGTCGATGAGAGGTGTCAGCCCCTGAGTCCCTACTGTGTCAGTGTGTGTGCTATGCGTTGCCTCTTTGCCAAGGTCAGAGCATTCTGGGGATGCCTCCATCTGTGTACAGGAGCTGGCTCAGGAGGGTCCTCCTCCGTGTCCCTCTCTGCCTGTGGGGAACTTGGCAATGTTGGGGGACTGTGTGGCCCTTCCCCATGCTGTTCCTGCCATAGCTGTTTCCACAGGATCATATTGTGTAGCATGGCACATACTATGAACATGTGTGCACATGTGGCTGGAGAGTACTGCAGGGCTCCATCAGATATGTCAAGGCAGCAGAACCGTGACTTGGGCTTCCGAAACACATGCTCTGTAATGATCCTGGTTTGTGCGTGTACCTCATTATGGCAATCTTGAGTGCATGTGTGGGCATTTCTGATGGGTGTCATCATCCACAGCTCCAGTGCATAGCCAGCATCTCCCATTATTTGGCCATATGGGATGCCCTCCCCCCCGGCAAATCCCTGATACAGCTGTGAGGAATTCCAGATGTGGGAGTTGTGATAGCTTCTAGGGCTGCCAGCACACACGGCACATGACCTGGCAGTTGATACAATGAAAGCACTTGTGGTTTATGTAGACCCTATCCTGTTCAGCAGTTGGTGATTTGATGTAGATGTGGGTGCAGTCTATGCCACCCAGTACCTCCAGGTAGTCTGCTACATGGCAGAAGAAGCGCATATTGCTGGTCATCTCCTCAGGGGTGCTGGGGAAGTAAATGTGCTCACTGGCATGTGGTAGCATGGTATCCAAGAACTAGTAGAGCACCCTGGATGCATATGCCTGTGAGACCCCCATGATGTCCCCAATATGTCTTTGGAAAGTACCTGTAGCTAGTATTTTTAAGGCTACACTTACCTTCCACTGGGATGGGTTCCACTCTGTTGGTTCTGGGTCTGAGGTGAGGCCAGCACAGCTCTATGAGCTGCTGAAGTATGTCCCTGTCTACCCTGTAGTGCTCTACTATCTGCAGATCATGTAGCCCCTGGTAGGTTAGCCTGGGTCTATACACTCTTCTCCTCCTCCTCAGTCTGCGGTGGTTGTCAGCATTATCCTCCTCACCGCCCTCAGCCTCTAGCACATACAGATGTATCAAAGCGGCAGCAGCCCCTAATATTTTGTTGGTTAAAATTCCCCTGAGTGTGTACACCAATGGTGCAGTATGTGGGAAAAAACAGACTGAAAGGTGTTTGCTCAGTTTATGCTGGTGTGCTGCAGATGCTGCCTGTATGATTGGCTGACTATGATACATTCTACCTGCCAGCTATATTATTTGTACTTGATTGCTTTTATTCTGCTATTTCCAGTTTTTTTCCCTACCCATTTCTGCCTCTTTTAAGCCCAGCGTCATGCCACTCAAACCCGCTGCCCAAATGCAAACAGTTCTGCAATTTCTGGGGTTTTGGGGGTTTTATGTTCAAGACCTGGTGCACACCGCACAAACCCATTTAGCTAAAGTAAACACTTTTAAGTAAAAATGACCCTGCCCTGGACGCGAACATGCTCTTCTTTTCATGGAATAAGTAAATACAGCCTCAGACACACACCCTTGCTTAGCTGTGCTTAGCTAAGCTCAAATGGAAGCTGTGGAGCTCCACTGTGCTTACACCAAATATGACGCACCCCCTTTTCATGTCAGCTGCTTCTCCTGCTTACACCACTGCATTATAGCTCCGACACGGTTTGGTGCATCCAGACAATGGTGTCGCATTTTGCTATTCAGTAAATTTTGTTCATTTGCATACCCCACTGGCTTAGTCCCTTGTTGCACCACTACACCAGAGCCTTTCTCCTTAGCATCCAGTGTTACCTTTTCTTCTTTTGGTTCTGCATGCTACCCACTATAATGGCAAAATGCAGTTTTTACTTAAAATTGTCTTTTCACATTTTTTTATATTTTCTGCAGGATCTTGTTTGTGCACCACTGTGGTACACTTAAACAGTTGAAACTGGCAAAAAAACCCCACTTTTTTATTATTTTGCAACTGTTTTCCATGACAATGGCTATACTGTTGGCCATTGGTATGCCTAATGATCATAATACATGCTTTACTTTGAGCTGTCATGCCCCTGTTTTGATTTTTGTAGAAATGTACATGGTTATTAACCGAATACATTTCTGCAATGGACACTGCTCTGACACTTATGTCTGCCTGCTTACTGAATCACTAATTCACCTCATTTGCATGGTTTTCACCAGCAAATGAGGTAATAAGGATTTTTCAGTGGTGTCCATGCCAGAATAGTGCTGGCAGGCTCGTGCATGCCCCAGCCTTGTTTACTGAATTGCTTCACGGCCATATTCCGGCAGTGGCTGTTACACTATTCTGACATGGTAAATTTGCTTTATTGAATTCCTGGGAGCAGTTTGCCAAAACACATGCAGTTGCCTTGCTTTATTTATGCTCAATGTGCCCTTTTTGCCCTTTTTGTTACATTTGTTTTGCTCATTTAATCTCTTTTCATGCCCATTATACTTTCTTCTGCTTGTTTTAACTCTAGACATGATTGTTTTACTTTAAATATGCTTGTTTTACAATTCTGAGGTAGTTCTAAACCCGTTATGTACTTTTCTGATACTCATTTTTTCAAATAACCTTGTTTCAAATATTTTGTTTGATTAATGAGCTTTTTTAAGCTTCTGTTTTGCTTAATAAACATTTCTGTGCTATCACAGGTTCATAGGTTGGTACTAGGCTATTGCTCCTATAAAAGCCTAGCCATAGCAATTCCCTGGCTATTTCTTCCCACAGTATTTACTTCCTTGGACCCCTGTCTAGCAGGGTGACTGACGTGATCCCCAGGGTGAATTTCCTATCTCCCATCCAATCATCAAGGTTCCTTTTGAAGAGGCCCAAAGAGATGCTCTGCTTGACATGTATGGGCAGTCTATTCCAGAGTCTGGGGAGTCTCTGGGTTAGGAACCAATCCCTCCAGCATGTTTTGTTTATTGTGATGACAAGGTTTTGATCCCTGGAGTGTGTGACTCTGAGGGATTGGGATTTCTTTAAGTGTAGCATGTCCAACAGCTCTGGGTTTGACATGGCCTTGTATGTTAAGCAGAGATCGCCTCTGAGTAGATGATATGTGATTTAGACGGTCAGCATAGGGCATCTGCTTTAGGCCTGTAATTTTTTTAGTGAGGTATTTCTGTGGCCTTTCCAGTTATTGCAGATGTCTTGAGAGGTACATACCAAATGGGGCTTTGTATTCTATAATGGGTCTAATGAGGGATGAGTAAAGTGGGACAATGACCTCCTTTTTTCTGGATGAAAAGCCCTTAGTGATGAGGTGTACCACATAGAAGGATTTCCTGACTGTTGTTGAGATGGGGCTTATCGAAGGTGAGACCACTGTCCATCTGTGTCCCTACGTTTTTTATCACACTTTTGGTGTTTAGTATACTGCCACCTATGTGGTAATTCACGGGTACATGTTTTTTCTCAAAGGGGATAACTGTACATTTCTTGGCATTGAGCTTGAGCCCATGTCTCTGGCACCAAGCATCTGTCTCAGTAAGGCCCTTTTGTAGAATATCCACATAATTTGTGGGATTCAGTAATGGCTCCCAGTTTGCAGTCATCTGCGAACTTTGTTAGCCAGAGTCCCTTAGTGTTGACCTGTACATCTGAGAAGTAGATGCCAAACATGACTGAACCTTGAAGTACCTCACTTGTCACTTGTCTGGAGCTGGATTTGAAGTTGTCTACTTTTTCAGTCTGGTTCTGTCAGTAAGCCAGTTGGCAATCCATTGGGAGACATAGGGATTAATGCCCAGCTTAGTAAGTTTATCTATGATTCCAGAATGGAGGTGGTGTCGAAAGCCTTGGCGAGGTCCAGATAGGCTGTGTGGACCACTTTACCCTTGTCCTTGGCTCCAGAGACTGATTCAAATAAGTTAATCAGATTCAGGAGACAAGATCGGCCCTTCAAGAACCAAAACTGCTTGGAGTCCAGTGTTTGAAGGCTGCCAATGTCTTTGTTTATAAGTTCCATGATAATACGTTCCATGGCCTTGCAGATCAGGCTTGTCAGACTGATGGGGCAGTAGTTCCTGGAATCCAAGGTGGATCCCCCCTTGTGGAGTGGGATAACTGTAGCTGTACGCCACTCAGTGGGCACCAAGCCTGAGGTGAGGCTATGATAAAACATGACACTTAGGTGAGGTGCCAGTTCATTTTGTTGTTCATGTATTCATTTGCTTAATAATACTCTGTCACAATAATGTATATTATACATCATGCAGTTCGGTTCCTGACCCACTGCTGATGAATAGAATCACTTGTTTCAGGAATTGGTAGAGGCATGCATGCCAAAAATTGAGAAAATATCTTTCTTAAATGTGAAACCAAAAACAGCATTAAAAGTCTCTCCTGGATTCAGCAAGCTCTGCACAGAGTGCCTGAATAGTGCAAGAGCTGTTGCATGCAATATGGCCACCGAGCGATCCAGGAACAAACCCCTGAGATGTGCACGAGCATGTCTACATTATTCCCACATGGACACCACTACTATATGCTAATTACCTTATTTGCTGGTGAAAACCATGAAAATGAGGCAAATTAGCAATCCAGGAAGCAGGCAGGCATCTGTGCAGGAATAGTGTAACCTGCAGAAATGTATTCGGTTGCTAACCAAATACATTTCTGCAAATTAAAAAATGGAGGCATGATAGCTCTAAAGAAAGCATGTATTCAATGTAGTAGGTATGCCAATGGCCAAATATATGGCCATTGGCATGATAAATAGTTGCAAAATTATAAAAAATAACTTTTATTTTTTTGGGGCCGATTTCAGCTGTTTAAGCATAGGGCAGCGGTGCGCAAAAGGGATTGGCCCAAAAATAAGAAAAAAGTTGGAAATATGCTTTTAAACCCAAATCAGCATTTTGCCATAATAGTCAATGGCATGCATAAGACAACAATACCAGGGAATAGTGGTTGCTATGGGGGAAGGCTGAGTGTGAGTGTGGTAACTATGAATTAGCATTCTGTTTTATGCAAATGAGGGGACTGATAATGAATCACAGATTTTCTCTCAGTGTTAGCTTGCACCCAACCATGTAGGTGCAGCAATGCCATTGTATAAGTATAAGAGGTGGATGACCTCATAAGGGGGAGTGTCATACATGCTGTAACCTTAATGGAGCTGTGCGGCCCATGTTTGCCTTTAACTAAGCACAGCTAAGGAAGGGGGTGTGTCTGAGGCTGCCTAGCAGTGTTTACATTGCCTAAATGGGTGCGTGCGTCGCTCACCTGATTTAAAAAAAAAAAACAGGAAATAGCAACTCTGTTCACATCTGAGCACTGGGTTTGTGCGGTGCACCTTGGGGCTTAAATAGGAAGGCAATGAGAGGGGAAAACAGCAGTAGGAAAGCAATCAATCAGAACTAGCATAGCTGGCAGGTGAAATGTATCAGAATCAGCCTATTACACATGGAACAGCCTAGCACACTACTATAAACTATGCAAACACCTTCCAGTCTGGTTTTTCCCACAAATTCTACACCACTGGTGTACACAGACGGGGGAAATTTTACCTGACAAAACTAACAAAATGTTAGGGGCTGCTGTCACTGTCATACATCAATATGTGCAAGAGGCTAAGAGTGTTGAGGATGTGAATGCTGATGACCAACTCACAGTGAGGAGGAGGAGAAGAGTGTACAGACCAAGGGTAACCTACCAGGGGCTACATGAACTGGAGATAGAGGAGTGCTATAGGGTGGACAGGGACATTCTACAGCAAATTGTTGAGCTGTGCCTGCCACACCTCACACACAGTCAACAGAGGGGAACCCATCCCAGTGGATACCAAGGTATGTGTAGGCTTAGGAATACTAGCCATAGGTATCTTCCAAAGGCCAACTGGGGATATCACGGGGATTTCACAGGCATCAGCATCCATGGTAGTCCACCAGTTCCTGGATGCCATGTCAGCACATGCCAGTGAGCACATATATTTCTAAAACACCCGTGAGGCGTTGACCAGCAATATGAGTCTCTTCCACCAAATAGCAGAATACCCTGAGGTAGTGGGTCCTATGCACATACACATCAAAGCACCACCCAGTGAGCGGGATTGGGTCTATATAAACTGCAAGGGCTTCTCCTTCCATCAACTGCCAGGTCATTTGCTATGCCCAGGGCATTATCCTGACTGTGTGTGCTGGCAATCCTGGAAGCTATCACGGTGCCCACATCTGGCATATAACGCAGCTATACCATGCATTTTCCAGTGGGGACATCCCATATGACCACCTAGTGGGGGATGCTGGCTACGCACTGGAGCTGTGGCTAATGACATCCCTCAGAAATGCACACACACCTGAACAAGAACTCCATAATCAGGCACACAAACAAACCAGAATTATAATAGAGAGTGTGTTTGGGATGCGCAATTCATGGTTCTGCTGCCTGGACATATCCAGTGGAGCCATGCAGTACTCTCCAGCTACATGTACACAAATGTTCATAGTATGTGCCATGCTACACAATATGATGCTGCAGAATCAGCTACAGCAGGAACAGCATGGGGCAAGGCCACACAGACCCCCAGCATTGACAAGGCCATCACAGGCACAGAGGGACTCGGAGGAGGAACTATCTGATCCTGCCCATGTAGGAAGAAAGAGGCATGCCCAGTATGCCCAGGCCTTGGCAAAAAGACAATGCATAGCACATACACTGACAAGGTAGGGACCCAGGGAATGATGCCTCTCTTTGGCTCACACATACTGTAAAAGGGATGCCAAATGTGACACTACCTGTACTTTACCATGTATAGGGAGTGTACTATGTGCATCTGACATAGTCAGCCCTCCAGCACCATCCTCAATACTGGCACAGCCACAAGGTAAGTCAGTCTTCTTATCAATTGCTGAAGGAATATTATGTTCTGATAGTTGTATCTATGGTGTGGATGTGAGCATGCAAGGGAATCGGGTGGCTGAATGGGATGGCAGCAGATAGTGTACACCTATATGGGCAGCACAAAATCCATAACAAATACTGCTATCAACATACTAGGCAGTACTAGACAAGGTGACAAATCCCACTGCAGTACATGTGGTGGCCCAAATGTGTGTCCATTGGACACACACATGCTTGTCAGTGCGGCTCACATACCCACCACCAACCTCAGCCAGCAGGACAGGTGTAGATGACCATAAAGAAAGGCTGGGCTAAGGCCTCCAATTGATGGCAATGGTTAACAGCCCCCCTCCAGACCTATACAGACAGACTACAACAGGCCTGGCAGTTGTATGTCAGTTCTGAAGGGTGAGAAGTCTGAAACTGAAATGTAGGTCAATAAAACCTAAGATCTGTACACTACTGATATGCCTCCAGTCTGCATGATAGGTCAGAATACAAAATGAAATGGAAGCCAACGCAGTACCTGAAATACCGGTACAGTAATAGCAAACGTTTAAAGATGTCAGGTGTGCCCCCCCCACAATCTCATGTAGAAATACAGTAACAATGTAAGTGTGAAGTGTAATAACAGTGGAGCACAGATTACCTGTGCTGGCCTAATCTACAGGATAAATTGTTGCATGTGTACAGTATGCAGGGGACCATGTGTTAGGCTGTGTGTTTAATATTGTGTGGAAGTGGTCAGCATTTAGGCATGGAGGGCTGGGTCTCGGTGACCTATGGGCAGTACTGTGTATGACAGGGCCATGTTCTGACAACTACAGTACCAATCACAATGCTTCTTAGCAATACCCACGTAAGCAGTCATCCATACTCACTGTCCAGATGTCAATATCTGTCACTGTCTGAAAGATGGACATGCCATGAATGTGGGCATATACATACACACAGTACACAGGTGGAAGTACCCTAGACAGAGTGCATAAAACTTAACTGCCAACTGCACACAACTTTGGAATCGTGCATACAGGTTAGCAACACATTAGTTGTCTGTGTATTATGGAATACTGATGTAGTCTGGACAGTCACTGGCAGACCACAAAAGGCACAGTTATGAAGTAATGAGAGACTGCCTATGTCCCTGCACAAGGCAGCATAATGGGAATGTCCCAGGTATATCTGTGAGTCAGCTGCAAGTAGCTTCCATATCACACATGCACTTAGCTCACCCCACCATCAGCCACAGGTTTATCACAGGTCATATCCTTGCTATTGGGAATGGGTACAGTATGACCCCAACTTCTGTATGGGAATACCCACAGAATGCAGCATGCTAAAGAGGTGTCCTATGCAGGTGTATCCCTAGCTGTAAGCAGCACCCTGCATGCATCTGGACCAATGGGTCAATATGTACAGAAAATATTGCCATTAACACCTCACACACTTACCCTGTCACCTCAGGGAATCCACTGACTCACAGCCTAGCCATGTAGGAGTGACAGAATGCACTGGCCTGCTGCAGATGGCCTGCATCACTACCAAATAGCCTACAGTCCCCTGTCAAAGGCCTGTGCTTCACCATAGTGCCAATATATGGTATCTCATGGGGTCCGAAATAACTAGCACAGTCAACAGAACACAAATGCAAGGCCATATTGACAAATCCCAGTAGCATGCCCCCATGTCCTACTGCATGAACTGGGGACCAATCCATAAATACAGCTGGGATGAAGGGTCAACTATAGGGATACTTCCCAGATATTGCTCGCATAATGTTAGGATGAGGATACAATAACAGATTGAGGGGTGTAGATGCATGGACGTCATGGAGTGTGTGAAGTCTGAAACTCTTATGTGTGCCCATAATACCCCTGCCTGCAAACCCAGTAATGGGTGGCTAAAAACCTGCTCGTAAACCACAATGTGAAGGGGAACTGAACAGATATATGAGCCCTGCCTCTGAGTAACCTGGGTGAATCTGTACAGCTGAGAGGTATGGCCACAGCAGGATATGGCCATTCTGTTCATAGGTTCATAGGTTCATACTAGGCTATCTGCCCTAGGGCATTTATAAACCTAGCCAGAGTGTGTTTGGCTTTCGCCACCCATTTTAAATTAATTTTGCTATGCCTTTTTTTGAGGTTAGTATACTGTGCCTCTGTCTAACAGTGACACAGAAGTGATACCCGGGGTAAACCTACGATCTCCCATCCACTCATCAAGATTCCTCTTGAAGAGAGTCAATGTGGGACTCTGCCTAACCTCGACTGGGATTTTATTCCAGAGTGAAGGGAGCCTCTGGTTATGAATCTGTCCCTCCAGCATGTCCTATTTATTTCAGTGCTGAGGTTCAAGTCTCTCGAGCGTAGCTCGATGGGATTTGGATTTTCTGAGGTGCAGCATGTCCATTAATTCCGGGTTGGACATGGCTTTATACGTCAGGCACAGATCGCCTCTGAGCAGGCGGTATGCCACTGAGTAGAGCTGGAGTTTCTTTAACCGGGCAGCATATGGCATCTGTTTGAGCCTTTTGATCCTCTTGGTGAGGTACTTTTGGGGTCTTTCCAGTTGCTGCAGTTGTCTGGTAAGTTGATATATGTACAACAAGGGGATCTTCGGCCACCATACTACCAACATGCTGGACCATTTACACAGACCCATCAGCAAGTGTCTGTAGCTAACCCTCCAAAATGGCAGGAGTGTGCAAGAATGTGTAGGCTGTGGACCACAATACTGGGCTCAGTTTCATTCATCTTGTATGTCCCAGTAAATAACTGTGAGCAAATAATTATATCTGTCAGTAGTCGATGACATAATACATCACAGTGTAAAAAGTACACGTCTGAATACCTCTGCTTACACCAACCATGTGACACAAGCAGCACAGACAGCAATGGTTACAGTATCCCCCTATCTGTCACCCATTGTGACTCCATATTGTCAACCTATCAACAGATATCCTGAGAACACCAAACCCTGGACTGGAGTACAACCCTACCAGGAATGGATTCACACACTCAATACAGAAGGTCATACTGGGCATGCTTCTACACCTGGAGAAATGAAGCCCATGTCTGACAACAAAGTGGACTGTACATATCTGTCATTTGCAGATGTCTGTGCACACACACCAAATTGTACACCATTTGTGCTTCACACATACATTGGATAGGAATACTCAAAAATATCCAATGCCAACACACTATAATATGTCAAATATACACACACAGAGATGTGGGGAACAGAGAGACAGACAGTGACAGATAAAATTCCATTATAAGGCCTGTCCCACCCACTATACATCCAATTGGCTGATATCGCATGATGTGCTGATGTCAATCACTGTAGACATTCCTTTTGGTACCCCTCAGCCCTATAGTGTCTGTGGTGCTTATGATAACTGTGTAACACAATAGTAAAAAACAGTATCCATGTAGCATTTGTATACGCAGTCCTGTCAAATATAAAGTTGCGTGTGACTGAGTGTGCGTGTTTCCAGAGGAATGATGTATGGTCCATTCACACACACTGCACTTACCATTCATTGCCCATGTTAGCATTCCTGCTGATGTCAGTCACCTTGAAATAACCCTTTAGCCAAGTTTCAGTCCTATAATCTCCTTGGCACTTGCAATAACTGTAATACTGTGCAGTGTAGAAAGCTAGTAAGGTAGGAGTTTTAATTCTAGTCCTGACAACTATGAAATTGTGTGTGAGTCTTTGTTGACACCTGCTTTTGTGGTCATTCACACTTACTACTCTCCCCTTACTCCTCCTTTAGCACCACAGCTGATGTCACTCACCTTCAAAGATACCTTTGGACAACACTCCAACATATAACTGCCATGGCACTTGTGATAACTGCATAATGCCATAGTGTAGCAAGCTAATTAGGTTGGAGTTCTAATCCTGGTCCTGGCACTTGTAAAAAATGTATGAGTGTGTGAGTCTTTGGTGACACCTGCTTTTGTGGTCATTAACACTTACTGCATTTCCCTCATCCCTCCTTTAGCACTGCAGCTGATGTCACATATCTTCAAAGATACCATTGGACAGCTCTTTAACATATATCTCCCCTGGTGCTTGCAATAACTGTGTAGTACCATAGTGTTGCAAACTAGTTAGGTATAAGTTTTAAGCCTGGTCCTGGCAACTGAGAAAATGTGTGTGTGAGTCTTTGTTGACACCTGCTTTTGTGGGCATTCACACTTACTGCACTTACCTTACCCCTCCTTTAGCACTGCAGCTGATGTAACTCACTGTCAAAGATACATTTGGACAGCTTTCCTGCATGTAGCTGCTGTGGTGCTTGTGATAACTGTGTGACACTGTAGTACCAGTACATAGCTAGGTAGGGGTTTGAACCTCAGTACTGGCAAGTGTGTGTGTGGGTGTGTCATCAGTATCCTGTGTAGCTGTTGGGGTGATTGTGTAAATAACAGGATCCATTGCAGCATGGCTTTCACTACATTTTCATATTGAGGACCTATATGTCCCAATGTTACATTACAAGGCCAACAGTTGTCAAACACCATAGAAGTTGTTGTAGACAATTCACAGCCATGCATTTATATATAGGAAACCATTATAATACCCAGACACCTCTCTCTACCCACAGCTCATACACAAACACGCTTGGCTCTTTCTCTTTTCCTTTCCTTCTTTCCCCTCTGTCTTTTCCTCTGTATCTGTTTTGCATAGGCAGCAGCTTGACTTTGGTAGGTAATGCTCATTATCAGCGGATGGCCTGTGCATGAATTGGAGTCCTCCACTTGCTAATTGCATGTGGAACACCTATGCTATCATTCCTATAGCCAATTGCATTGAAACACACTCCTATAAGTAAGCAGTGCCAGTGGGTGTTGGCCCTTCTCCCTCACTGTGAGCAGGACTTCATGTGGGTATGTGACAAACAGCATCACAGAGGGTACTTGGAAATACCTCTTACAACAAACACTATGGAGACAAGGCAACAAACTGGAGGGGGGTGTTCCAGACATGGGGACAGAATGTAAGTATTGCTGTTCTACAATTGAAGTAATGTTGGTTAACAGGGTTTGTGTGGATATGGCTGTTCTGCATGATTTAAAGTCTGGCATGACAGTGTTATGTGGTTGAGAAAACTCTCACCTGTAGGGTTATCTGCACACTGGCCAGAGTTTGGAGCCTGAGATTTGGCATGTTACTCACACATTTTCTGTCTTCACAAATGCAGTAGCATAATCTGATGATTGTACTAAGGAAATGGTAACATCCATGTGTATTAATGACTTCATATCCCTCAGAAGAGATATGTCACAACAAACCTTGTTACATCAGCAATGTTCTTAGTTTATAACTGCAATATGTCAATATTGGCCCTGTGTTTGTGCCTCTGTCCCCCAAGTCTGTCACCCTTTGTTCATATGTCATGCAGTAAGAGGTGGATATGTACAGTATACCATTATTTACTGTCATAATCCCTGACACCTAATATCAAGCCAGTGATATATCAGACTGCCAGACATGTAATGTATAGGAGGCCTAATAGTTGAGGACAAAACCTGGATATTCTGTGGTAGCCTGTACAGTAGTGAGGACTGTGTACTTATGGTGATTGTTGACGGAGTGTCTGTATTATGTAGCAGTGGATTGTGGTTATGTTATTTGGCCTGTGTACAGACTGGGGTAGATGTCAGTGTTCTTGGTCCTGTTCTATCTGACAGTGCATGCTGCTCCAGTTTCTGATACCCTATCAGTCGATATGTAGGGCCAGACTGAGACATATACCATACCACAGTCAAGAATCAGACTACACTGTGAATTGGGCCAGTATATGTAGGGTTAGTGTGTGAGTGGCAAACATGATGATGACTTTTGTTCACACAGGCCAAAGACAGTACTATTACTTAGGCTTACCATTATGTGACTGTGACTGTGTTGAGATCGGTTCTGGGTATGTACTTTCACACTGGTGTCTGTTGCTCCATGCTATTACACGCCTATACTACCTGCTATATTTGCAATTACATGTGTTTTCCCCCATAGGTAAACTGAGTGAGTGTTGTGGCAGTCTGCCTGTAGTGCAGACAGTGCTTGGAGACATGCCTAGCAGCGCAGTGTATTTACCCTGGTGTGATGTTATGCCCTGATATTTGTCAGATGTACTGTTGCCTGGCCACTAAATAAGTGTATTTCTGACAAAGCAGCGGGCTGGTGGAAGATGTATGTCAGTAACTAGTGTGAAGTATGTGGCTTGGGATCTCTGCTCCTCCAGTTAATATGTGTTAGGACAGACAGGAGGGTGTTAATGCATCAACTGTGTGAGCTTATCTAGTCCAGTATTTCTGATATATCTGAATTTTCATGGCTTTAAACGTACCCTTTGTCAGGCATGTTCCACATTTCTTGCACAAAGGCATTCTGTGTATACCTCGTGACTGACCAGATTGTTTCAGACTGTCCATGTTTATGGCTCATATTGCTTATGTATTCCATAGAATCATTACTGTGATTTGTGTGGTACTTCACTATGATGATTTTATGATGTTTGTCAGTAACTGATGGCATACATGTCAGTTTCAGAAGAGCCTTCCTTCACAACATGTATGTTGACACAACCCCTGTCACTGTAGCAAAATTCTACATTTATAACTTCAATACATACATTATGTTCCCTTGCACTAACAGGTTGAGAATTATGGTGCTGAGGTATGACTCCACTACATATCATGGACTTATATTTTTTATATATATATATATATATATATATATATATATATATATATATATATATATATATATATATATATATATATATATATAAATATATACATATCTATATATATATATATATATATATATATATATATATATATATATATATATATATATATATATATATATATATATATATCTATATATATATATATATATATATATATATATATATATATACACCAACTACTATTAAACCCAAATAAAACCAAACTATTACTCTTCTCCCCCACTCACAACGTCCCCTCACCACCTCTCACCATAACATCTAACAATGGCACCATAATTTTCCCAGAACCTAGTACTAAACTACTGGGAGTGATCATCAACAACAACCTTAAGTTTGATGCTCACATAGACAAAACTATTAAAACAGTTAATAAAAAATTAGGCTCTTTATACAGGATTAAACAATTCCTAACCCCCATCTGCTAGAACTGTTATCACCCGTACACATCTGCTATCAACCCTTCTTTATGTCTCACCCATCTTCATAAACCTAAGCAAATCAAACCTCAATAAACTTACTAGGTGCTACAATAATATTGCCAGATTTGCCACAGGATCAGCTTATAGAACCCATCACTGCCTTAACCTTCAATCATTAGACTGGCGTGAACTACCCTATCAACTGCAATATAATCAACTTATAGTTGTTCACAAAATTCTCTACCAACCAGACAGTACACCCATACTGAAAAATATTATCACCCCCTACAGTAACCTAAAATCCATTCGCTCTTCCAACAAAATGCTAGTGCAAACTGTTAAAACCAACAATTCAGCTGGTGAATCACTATTCTCCAACTTTGCTGGTAAAAACTGGAACCTACTTCTTGCAGAACTCACTACTGACCCCTCCTTATCCCAATTCAAAAAATCCCTTAGGAAATACCTAAAAATGCAGTGGCTTTGTCCCTGTACAAACCCTGACTAACTCCCACTCAAACATAATTTATAAATGAGAACCTCATTACAAGAATAAAACTTTGATTCTCTAACTGTTTAAAATTTTGTGTATCACCCACCTACTGGAAAGATGTAAAGTTAAGACTATACCATGTATGGTAACCACCTTAATATATGTGTTTTCCTTTTTCAGATGAAATCTTTAACTATTTCTTTTTCAACTACTAACTTCCAACCTTTGCTGTGTGTATGTGAGAAAAACATGTACCTGTGTGTACGTATCATTAAACAAATTTCAGTTTTGTGATAACTCACTGTAATAATTTCACTGTGATTACACTTGTTATGTACATTTGGAGCTTTTCTCCCCAGGTTTCTACTGAAAATGGACATGTATCCAGTCAGCCTTTCCTGGTTAACAAATGTAAAATAAAATAAAATAAAAATAAAAATAAATAAATAAATAAATAAATATACATATATCTATATCCTTTTATGTGTAAACATGAGTGTTGTATATACCTTCTCAGATGTATCCCACCATATTAATTTATGTGTATATTTACATATAAGAACATGACTGATTCAACACCATTTTCACTTACAAGTACTAAACAATTATAGTAGTCAAAGCAGTTGTTCACTACTATTCAGTATGTGTACTGAATTATATATTTGAAAAACAATAGATGTTTTCACAGCTCATATGGCTTATTGGTTAACTTCTGTGACTATCGTGTATAGGGTCCTGGGTTCAAGACCTGTAAAGCATGTGGATTTTTTTGCTAGGCAGAAGAAGGACAGTTGGATACAGAGTGGGTAAGGCAGTTTTGAGCAGCTTTAAGTGGGTTGGCATGATGGTAAGCATTACTAACATATGGTTAAATGAATAGGCATTTACACCGTGTAGGCTTTGCTTACCAGTGCACAAATCTGCTTAGCATTTACATTTAAGTAATGCTTACACCTGCTAAGCATAGCTCCGCCCTGGTAACCAGTGATCACATTCCAGTCTGATAAAATAGCAGTGTAATGACATCTTTAATTAGTGTTTTTAATTCCATGTACATAACATGATTCCATGTGCTGGAATTATAATAGCAAGGGGTGTGAATATAATGTATGGAACACCTGAGTATACATGGATAGTGCCACAATCTTTTCACTTTGTATGTGTTTCATACTTTGGTAGTATCCCAGGTTATATGCAGTCACACATGCGTGTATTGTATTATTACATTGCTACTTTTAAAAGTGCTTTTCCAAGTAAGAGTAGATTGCAGATTGTAGTACTGGAACCATACACCCCTGAGTACTGACTATCATTTTCTTAGTGTTTGACCTGTATATCTGTATGCATCTCCTATTCGATATTGATCTGATATGTTGATATTAACTGTAGACTGCTATGTTTTTAGGACATGTCATTGAGGACTACTGTCATGCAGTAATGACATACCTATCAGTTTCAGATGTCTATCTGTCAAAACATTCATCCTAATGCATAACCTGTTGGCTAGCTACTTTCTGTCTGTCCTCTGTACAGATGTTCAGATGTCAGGTATTCATCTTGGCTGCATACAGGCAATCTCTGATTGACTGACACTAACATGTTTTTCCAGCTGTCTTATGAATGCCACAGCTAGGAATCCCCAATCTGTATGCACCACATGCCATGGATACCTCAAACAGACTACCACAGTCAACAGAACATGTTTGGGTACAGTTCCCTAACCCAGACACTGGCCATGTTATACAATATATGTTGCATACATGTCAATTGAAGCACCGCACTGGCCCTCTTCAAAAGAAAACCAGAGGAGTGGATGTTGAATGTAACTGTCATCCTGGGGATCACTCATGTGGCATCAGTTGATAGATGGTCTTCCGACAAATGTCAGGTGGCATGGTACCGGTGTACTCATATGCCCTACTCTTCTCATCTCTCCATGGACATTAGCCTGGTACATACCTAGGAACACCTGCATCTATGGACCTCAATACTGGCAAATGTGTGTGTGTGCATTATTGAGTATAACAGTGTCTGCACGTTTATAAACTTGAAGTTGAAAATCCTCTGAGGGACTTCTCATCCACTACACCCCTCCCATTGTTATACTTAGAAAGGGCTGCTGCTGTAATTAACATTAAATGTACCTTGTGACACTCTTCTCCCTATGGGCTACCTGCAGCTTGCAGTACCAACATAATACTGTTTTACAAATGGGTAGATAGCCGTGGGCTACCCTCTGAGTCCTTGCAAATGTGAGTATGTGCGTGAATGTGTGTGCAATTGTGTGTGAGTGTGCATATTTGTAGAAGACAGCATTCAGAGGCCAAATTCTCCAAATACAATAAACTTTGCCATACATTGTAAGGGATGGTGATGTTCCTGACATTATGAGAGTCATGAAAATCCCTCACCCTACTATCCCTGTGGCATGTGCAATAAATGCATATCCCTGTAGTAGCACTGATTAGATAGACAAGGGTTTGCTTTTCAGTCCTGGTCAATGTGTGATTGTGGGTATGTCAGAGCATTATCATGGATTTTAGAGAGTACAATATCTAATGTGGGGTGTGGGTGCTGAATATATTGTCTTTACACCATGGCACCCCAGTATATGTCCCAAGGTCCATTGTACGAGAAACGCTGTCACCATCAACCATGCAGGTAACTGATTA
The DNA here is from genome assembly GCF_019279795.1 of Protopterus annectens. Classification (NCBI taxonomy): domain Eukaryota; kingdom Metazoa; phylum Chordata; order Ceratodontiformes; family Protopteridae; genus Protopterus; species Protopterus annectens. The sequence goes on from NC_056746.1 coordinate 28,426,029, forward strand.
CACTAATCCAGCCCAATGATGCATGTGCTGTATGCAAAAACTCTGTAATGGTATGGACTCACTGACAAGGTAGTTAGCACTGCTAAACCCAGGTCTGTCAAATGTGCCTATGACTGTATGTGTTTGTCAATGTGTATATGACAGTATGTCATACTATGTATTGTCCAGTAACACCCGGTACATCCCCCATTACCATGCTGTACAAGGCCTGGTGATGTTCTTCACTTAACAGTTAACTCAGGAAACACCTCACCATAAAAGCTCTGTGGTGTGTAGCCTAACCATGTTGGTGATGTGTGTGTGTATGTATGCACATTTCTGCCATGTGGCTGCCCTATACAGGAGTATGTCAGACAGCTGCAGACAATACATTGCAGGGTGTACAGTTCACCATGTCCGGCCATGGGCATGGGAGCTGCGCCTGCCAGGGGTTGCATGGGCACTACCAGGCAGAAGCCCAGATATGATACTCTCCCCTGATGACAATTGTTCGCTGGATCCCTGCCCCTGTTGGGACTGACCAGGACCATGTGCATATGCCCTGCAGTGCTGGTGCTGGTACTGCCACTACATGAGCGGCCGTGAGTTGTTGCACGTCCATGTAAACCTCCACCTGTTGGTTTTGCTGACCTACATCCACTTGGCCGATGGCCTACTCCCAACACATGCTCTACCACAGACACCACATGGTCAAGGATTCACACCATCTCCCCCAACCGTTTATCCATTACCTTTGCAAAATAATGGTGGGCACCTGCAAGATCACAGATGTAGTCACGTACAGCAGGAAAAGTAGCCCTCTGCAACCTCAGACCATCTCAAGTGTAATGTGCCATATGTGTCTGTACCTCCACGATGGCCCAAAACATGTGTCTGTGACACCTGTTGTGGCACTTCTGCAGGAGCATGATAGCCAGCAGGCCTCCTACAATCACCCCTATACATCTGCCTCTGTGGGACCTCACCGGTCATCCGGCTATGGCTGCTGTGTAAATCTCATTACCCAACAGTCAACATACATTACATATGGCACTCAACAGCATGCACTGCAGCCATACTCAATCCTTGTTACCAACATTATACATCTCTGTGATGCATGAGTTGTGTTAGTAGGTGATGCCCCTTCCCCTGGAACACACTGCACCCATGTACACAGTATTGCTGCGCACCTGTACAGCACACTGGCATGTACTTTGCACCATACCTCACAAGTGTCCACACCATTGCTGAATGTGTATATGTGTGGCAGTTATGTTTGCTCTGTTGCTTACAGCCTCTATGTGTTTGTCTGACACATACCTGGGATGATATGAGGACTGATGTCAATAATTAATGCCTGTCCTTTGATTTGCAGATCTCATCATCAGCAGTGTATGTATGTGCAATAAAATCTGATTACACTGACAACCTTCAAACCTTAATATGGATATGAGGACTGTACACACCCTTATTGACATGACAGCCTCTTCTATGATATGCAGTGGGGCCGCAATACTGCATTTATTAACATTACACACACCTGATATGTGATATATGACCTGTGCAATCCAATGCAGTATCAAACAAATGTGTTAGTCATGCAGATGCTGAATGAGATGCATACAATATGTGGTTTGCATAAGTGTGCACACCCTTAACACAATGGTTTGTTGAAGCACCTGTTAAGTAAACTACAGCAATCACTATTCCTGGAAGGGGTATACTAGCATGTCCCATATTCACTCTGCCCTACAAATGTCCCCCAACCCTGCCAGATTGCAAGGTCAGCTCATGTGCATAGCCCTTGGAGGTCACACAGTGGCTTCACTATTGCTGTAGAGTCAGGGTTATGTCTGGCACAATTCATAACCTTCACTGTGTTCAGATACAGCCATTCTTAGCAAACTTTGGATGTATGCTTCAGTTCACTGTTCTGTTTCAAGCTGACACCCCTCCCCATCCTCAGCCTTATTGCAGATGCTTGAGAACTATGGGCCACAAATGAGTGTTATTTTGCAGTGTTCCAAATTCAAAAAACATGTCTACCAGCCTAGTTCCAGCTAATGAACAGCAAACCTAAAGGTGTACACTGGCAACAGCAAGCTAAAAGTTGTGGATGGTGGCTCTGAGGTGGAGTGAGGTGTTGCTTGTGCACCACACGTATCTTTATGAATATTGTCTGTAGGTTTGAGCCTTGGTTTCATGACACCATTACACATTGCAACACATGCCTTTGGGAGACTTGATGTTATGCTTATGCTTCTTGTAGAGAACCATGGATGATGTATCATGTGGGTCAACTCTTCCATCTGATTACCCTAACCCATAAGCCACGCATATGCAGAATCCAGGCAATTGTCGACACAGGTTCTGCACAGGCAGTACTTGCTAGACATTCCTGAAAGTCCCTCAGTGTTGCTACATGTTTCTGGGCAGCCTACATGACCATTTTGCAACATGTTTTGTCATCTGTTTTGGATGGGCATCTGTTTTTTTCTACATCAATATTGTCCCACACTTCATACACACATAGATGACTGTCTGCACTGTTTGCCATGGTATATGCAATGGTGAGGTAAGGCTACTTTTCCCACTCCTGAGTGCTACCTTTTAGATATGGGATCCATTTAATTGTTTGTAACGTGTGCAAGCCATGGCTGCCTCTGTTGCAGGTGAGTGGGCAAATGTCCTGGACATACTTCTTGGACAGCAGACCATTACTTGGTGTGACATTGAGGCCCTGTACTTATTGGAAGGTGTGTACTCAAGAAGAGTGAATTCTGTCAGTACATCACAAGCTGCTTCCACAATATGTTATTTGGACTGTGCACACATATGCTTCCAGTGTTTGTTAAGGTATGTATTCCCCATATTTTGTCCTAACATAGGATTCCATATTACACATTCATTGCTCATGTTAGGATCACATTACAGGTCGCAAAAGGTGTGGAATGTGGTATTGTGGTTTGCCATTGTTTATATCAGGAACAGTTGCCATTGTAATAGTGGTGTATACACTGTTGCAGCCACTGTATAAGGGTAATGTTTCAGACACATCCCTACTGTAGGCCATTTGTCCCACCATTATGTACATCTCTGCCCACACATCTTGCACTGACAGGTTGTTAGGTATACTGCAGGACTCTTACATACCCTTCAGATATGCCACCATGGTGACCACTGTGATGCAGTTCAGTTAACACCAACAATAACTGAACATGCACAGCATGCATTATGGGTATGTGTGTTAAATGTGTGCATGGCAAATAGCATGGCCATAACATGGCCGGTGTATTGGCAAACCTGAACAAAACAACTCCATACTCATCAGCTACAGGCTGCTACCCCAGATGTATACCAGAGGGACCTAAATAGTTGTGTTAAAGAAGTAATGTCAGTAGTCAGTACATGAAGTGTACACAACCCTGTTACAATGCGTGGTACTTGTGCAATTGAAACATGTCCCTAAAAAAAGCACTCAGTTCAATAGGGAACATAACAACCTGTCCTGTGGAAAAATATGGGAATTAATACTCAGTACAGTAAGCCAGTTGACTGTATGTGTACACCCTTACAGTGATATGTTGTCTAAATACCTGCTGAGATACTCACAGTATCCATTTGTCTTGGTTTGTACTCTAATGTCATATCACATCTTCACTTGGCAATGGTTGCTCACCTTCCAGGAAACAGCTGTTTCTTTTTCAATAGAATTGGACAGGTTATGGGTCACATCTGAGGTGAGAAACATTTTGACATGACTTTCTGTGGTCTCATTGGCATACAGCACACAGACCTGGCATTCCAACAGGGGTGTGTACA
>NC_056746.1:28434829-28454829 GCF_019279795.1 Protopterus annectens
ATGGCTTAGTAGTAAATTGCTAAACTATGGTGACCAGTGTCCTTTGTTCATGACTTGCAAGGGGTGGTTATTTTGTTGCTGGGCAGAACAAAGGCTGTTGGATACAGAGTGATTAAGGCACTTTTAAGCAGTTGTAAGCGGGTTTGCACAGAGGTAAGCAATGCTAACTTCTAGTTAAATATGCTTACAGACAGTTAGCCTTTAAAGTTTTTAAAATGTGTAGGCATTGCTTAGCACCATGCAAACAGGCTTAATCCCACTTACTACTGCTTAAAAGAGTGTACTCCCACTTACCCCTGCACCGATTTCTTTAAAAGAAAAGAAAAAGGGGTGATAGGAAAGTGGTGAAAAAGGGGTACACAGAGGGAAAGACAACAGGGAAATTAGCTAGGGGTATGCAGGATGGGTGTAGGGAAGGTCCATATCTGTCCATTTCTTTTACAGCAACAGCTCTGCATATATACTGAATTTGGAGGTATATTTGGACACTCAAACCCCTGTGAGAGGGGTGAGGACAACAATAATGTCTTGTGAAGCCAATTAGACCAGATTATATGTGTCCAGTAGACATGTGTGTGAAATGGACAGCTAAGTATAGGGCGGAATTTGTTTTTTGGGATCAGAGTGCCCTTTTTTATGGTTCATAGGTTCATATGTTCATAGGTAAGTACTAGGCTATCTGCCCAAGGGCATTTATAAGCATAGCTAGAGTGTGTTGGCTTTTGACAACTCCTTAGATTAGTTCCCTGTGTCTCTGACCAGCAGAGCCATTAGTTCCCTGTGCCTCTTTCAAGACGAGTCACTACAGTGATCCCCAGGGTAATTTTCTGTTTCCCATGCACCCGTCAAGGTTTCTCTTGAAGAGTGCTAGTGAGGGGCTCTGCCTGATGTATATTGGAATCTTTTTCCAAAGCATGGGTAGTCTCTGGGTCAGGAATCTATCCCTCCAGCACGTCCTATTTATCATTCTGGTAAGGTTTATATTCCTAGAGCATGTGGCTCTCAGGGATTTGGTTTTATTTAGGTGGAGCATATCCTTCAATTCTGGATTGGACATGGCCTTGTATGTCAAGCAGAGATCACCTCTGAGTAAGCGGTATGCAACTGAGTACAGCTGGAGTTTCTTTAGTCAGGCTACATAGGTTATCTGTTTGAGGCCAGTAATCCTCTTGGTGAGGTACTTTTGTGGTCTTTCCAGCTGTTGCAGGTGTCTTGTAAGGTACATCCCAAATGGAGCGTTGTATTCTATAATGGGTCTAATAAGTGATGAGTAGAGAGGCACAATAACCTCCTTTGTTCTGGATGCGAACCCTTTTGAGATTAGGTGGGCCACATAGAAGGATTTTCTTACCACCTTGGCAGTATGATTATCATATTTGCGCAGAGGTAAGCAATGCTAATTTCTAGTTAAATATGCTTACAGACAGTTAGCCTTTAAAGTGTTTAATCTGTGTAGGCATTGCTTAGCACCATGTAAACAGGCTTAATCCCACTTACTACTGCTTAAAAGAGTGTACTCCCACTTACCCATGCACAAATCTCTTTAAAAGAAAAGTAAAAAGCGGTGATAGGAAAGTGGTGAAAAATGGGTACACAGAGCGAAAGACAACAGGGAAATTAGCTAGGGACATGCAGGATGGGTGTAGGGAAGGCCCATAGCTCTCCATTTCTTTTACAGCAACAGCTCTGCAAATATACTGAATTTGGAGGGATATTTGGACACTCAAACCCCTGAGAGAGATGAGGACAACAATAATGACTTGTGAAGCCAATTAGACCAGATTATATGTGTTCAGTGGACACGTGTGTGAAATGGACAGCTAAGTATGAGGCAAAATTTGTTTTTTGGGAACAGAGTGCTCTTTTTTATGGTTCATAGGTTCATACTTACTAGGCTATCTGCCCAAGGGCATTTATAAGCCTAGCCAGAGTGTGTTGGCTTTTGCCAACCCCTTAGATTAGTTCCTTGTGTCACTGACCAGCAGAGCCATTATTTCCCTGTGCCTCTGTCCAGCAGAGCCACTGCAGTGATCCCCAGGGTAAATTTTCTGTTTCCCATCCACCCATCAAGGTTTCTCTTGAAGACTGCTAGTGAGGGGCTCTGCCTGATGTATATTAGAATCTTTTTCCAAAGCATGGGGAGTCTCTGGGTCAGGAATCTAGCTCGCCGGTATGTCCTATTTATCTAGTAAGTGATGAGTAGAGAGGCAAAATAACCTCCTTTGTTCTGGATGTGAACCCTTTTAAGATTAGGTGGGCCATGTAGAAGGATTTTCTAACCATCCTGGCAATATGATTATCAAAGGAGAGATTGCTATCTACTTGGGTTTCCAGATCCCTTATTACTTTTTCTGTATTTAGGGGACTACCACCTATGTGGTAGTTCATGGGTACTTTGTTTTTTCAAAGGGGATGACTATGCACTTTTTGGCATTCAACCTGAGGCTATGATTTTGACACCAGGTATCCGTCTCAGTGAGACCCTTCTGGAGGGTGCCTGTATCAGCCAGAGAATCAATTATGGTCCCTAGTTTTCAGTAGTCTGTGAACTTGGTCAGCCAAAGTTCTCCTGTGCTTGGCTGTACCTCTGAGAAGTATATACTGACCAGGAGGGGTCCTAGGAATGAGCCCTGAGGGATGTCACTTGTTACCAGTTTAGAGTCAGACCTAGAGTCTGCAATTCTCACTGTGTGGGTTCTGTCCATAAGCTAATTTTCGACCCATCTCATGACAGAGGGGATGATATTCAGTTTGGTGAGTTTGTCTATAATACCAGAATGGGGAATGGTGTCAAAAGCCGTTGCGTGGTCTAGGTAGGCTGTATGGACCTCCTTACCCTCTTCTAATGCCTTGGTAACTGTCTCAAAGAAGTCCGCCAGGTTTAGGAGGCATAATCTGCCCTTAACAAAGCCAAACTGGGTGGGTTCCAAACTTTGGAGGTTCCCAATGTCTCTGTTAATGAGTTCCATGATGATGCACTCCATAGCCTTGCAGACCAGGCTAGTTAGGTTTACAGGGCAATAGTTCCCAGAGTCCATTGTGGCGCCACCTTTGTGGAGTGGGATAACTGTTGCTGTGCACCACTCTGTGGGTATGTAGCCTGTAGAAAGGCTAAGTTTGAACAGTGTGTTTAGTTGAAGGGTTAGTTAATTTTAGAGCTCTTGTAAGACACAGCCTGGGACACTGTCCGGTCCCATTGAGGCTGTGTTTTTGGCTTTGGATAGGGCTGTTTTAACCTGTGTGTCGGTTATTACCAGGGCCTTACATTCTTCTGGTATGGTTATGGGCCATTTAGGGGGTGAGAGGGGTGTGAAGTTTGCACTGTACCTGTCTGCCTAAATATTGGCAATATCAGTCGGTTCAGTGTATTTTGTGTCATTCTGCACCAACTCAGAGCAGATCTGAGAGTTTTCACATAGGTTCTTGACATAGCTGAATAACGCTTTGTGGTTATCTTTGGAGTCCTTGGCAATTTTTCTTTTGAAGCTAGCCTTGGATGATTTAATGTGGGATCGTAGTTTCTTGCTGATACTGATCAGGGATGTCTTTCCTTCAGGGGATTTTGCTCTTATCTGTACTAGTTTCCTCCTTCTATTGTAGAGCCTGTTTATGGCAGGGGTCCACCAGACTGGTTTCTTTTTCTTGCAGGAGTGAGTCTTGGTTTTGCTTGGGATAGCATGATCCATGCATTCCTGCAGATGATCATAGAGTGCCTTTGTATAAGTTTCAGCAGCTCGGACAGCATTGTCCATTGGCGTGGGGGCTGTGAACCTTTCCACCTCAGTCTTAAGCAACGTGAAGTTTGCTTTTGGAAAGTTTTTCACTGTGGTTTCCTTGATTGGGGTTGGGGCGGAATGTGAATATCCAGAGTGATTATTCCATGGTCTGATCTAACCAGCAAGGGGTTGACATCAGGTGTGGAACACCGGTCGCCCATGTTGGTGATGACCAGGTCCAATATGTTGTTCCCTCTGGTGAGGGTGTTGACCAGTTGATCCAGGGCATTCGAGTTTATAAATTCTAGGAAGCATTGGCCAAGGGAGTTAGTACTTGAGTAGTTCTCCCAGTTAATGTTTGGGTAGTTGAAATCACCCCGTATTAGAATGTTTGGTAGGACCTTCATATTTCCCATTGTCTCCAGAAATGTGGAATGGGGGTCCTGGGTCATGGTGGGTGATCAGTAGCAAGCTACAATTTGGATTGCAGTTTTGCCCGTTGTTAGTTGACTTGGATGATCTCTGATGCATCGTGCTGCGCCACTAACCTGGAGGCATGAGTATCCTTGATGAATATGGATACACACAAACCTTTTGTGTTTCAGTCCGGGTTCTGTGGCTGAAAGGTATGGTATGAGTTATAGCCTGGTAGTGCTGGGGTGCTCTCTGGAGCCTTAAATCAGGTTTCTGTTACTGCACAGATATTGATGCTCTCCATACTGAGGAGTGCCTCAAGTGTGTGCATTTTGAGGTTTAGACTGCTGGCGTTGAGTAGCATTACCCTCAGTTTTTGGTTACTTGTGCTATTTACGGTGGTGGGTTGGTCTTTTGAGCCTTGCCTAAAAAAGGCACTATAGGGGTGGCAAGAGCCTTTGCCAGTATTGAAAAGTCTAAGGGTGACAGGTGCAAGCCATCTCTTGCGAAGCAACGTGGCTTGTCGAGCATGTCATCCCAGGCAGACATACACTGGATCCCCTTTGAATGACACCAGAAACTTAGCCAATTGTTGAAGTTGATCATTTTTTCTTTATACTGTGGCATCATTCTTGGTGAGGGCAGGATGCTACTCAGGGTCAGGGTCATACCTGCCTGAGCTACATGATCAGAGAGCTCTTCCATGTCTCTTTTCATGTAGTCCAGGGAGGTACATCTCAGGTCATTCACACCAACATGTGCAATGACAGAGTCGTATTTGTACTTGTTTTGGAGTGAACTGAGTGCGTGTGTTATGTGGCGGATCCTGGCGCCTGACAGACAGCTAACTAGTGAGAGTGGGATGTTGAGGAAGGATAGAAGGTATATTTAGGGAGGTAGGTTGGGTAGGAAGACAGACAAGAAAGACAAGACAGCATACAGGGGTGGTATATGACACATGTGGGGGGTAAACACCTTGGATGAGGAGGGGTGTTTGGAAATCGGAAACCCATGAGGCCCCATATGGAAACAGTTGGACTGAAGTCCCTACCCATGGGCAGTCACCACTGCACTTTTACGACCCCGAAGATGGCTGTGCTGGGGGCTGAGCAGGAGGGGAAGGTTGACCCTCTAATTGCGCCACACAGCCCTCAAGCTGGTGTAGCAGATCTCCCAATTCTCTGCAGAACTCACTACACACCAGACCTAGACCTGGCTTCGGGTGACAGGATCCTGTCTGCGCTCACTCTCAGTGGGGGGCGAGCCCCATCCCTTGAGGATGGTTCCACCTGAAGGTTGTGCAGGACCAGCGGACAAGGTGGTCTCAGGTTGGGTCCCAGACGTGCTGGGGTCCGGTGCCATGTTGAGATAAGGTGGGAGAGGTGGGTCTACTGGGTCCAGCCTTCCCATACGTGTTATGGTGTTACAGTTTTGGAACATGTATGGGGTAGTAATATTCAACACAATCCAAGATTATATATAACAGCATACATAGATATTTTTCTTAACGCAGAACAACAGATTTTGAACAGTTGCATAGCAAATAGAACACATGCATATATAGAACAAATAGAACACATGCATATATAGAACAACAGTGGCCATTACAATGGCATGCAGGTTACATTGATAGCAACAGGCCACCAATGATATTATTTCAACATGGAACATTAACAGAAAAATGTTTCAATATTTGTTGAACAATAGGACATATGTCCCAACATTAGGTTTGGTGTAAAACATACCCATTGATTTGTGTGTTTAGATTATTGTTGCAGATATGGTGGTGGGGGGAGAGATATCAATTAGCAACTTGAATATCCTTGCAGTACTCATGAGTTTAATGATAATTGCTCTAATCATTACTCTACAGGTATTATTGCAATACCCTATGGCCTTGGTTTGGGCAGTGGTATGTTTGTACACAGTGTATACTTCAACTGTCTTATAGCTAAATTCTACTTCTCTTACCTGGTAGACCTGTGGAGGGAATGTTTGTTAGCACTACCTGACTGCTTCTACACCTATTCCCATATTCCTAATTATAATTCTGCACATACCTTTCATCCTTACAGAGCTTAACAAACTAGGGGTACAGATAGTGACATATTTTAAATATTGCTCTTATAAACTTTTAGAAAGTTGCTAGAGTAACAGGATTTGTTTTAATATACATTTTCTGAAGGATCTGAAGTCTGAAACTCAAATGTATGTCATTATTTCGTGACTACAATCCTGAAATCATCACAGTGATTTGCCAGGAAAATAGAGGAACAGGCCGAAATATGAGGCATATATTTGTACAGTTGAGAGATATGGTTATGTGTACAACTTACTACCACTCCCAGGATTCGAACTATGGCTGTGTCTGCTGAATAGGCAGCAATTTGTGTTTCATCAGAGTGAGCTATTGCGAAACTGCTGTTTCTTTCTTCAGCGTTTTCTTTCTAAGTCTCTCTTGGTTGTACAGTCTGACCTTGTAATTACAACATTCTTATACAGACATTCTAGACATATTTTTATGTAGCACAGTGTGGGAAACAGTGGTTAACACAACATTACTATTCAGATATCAGATCTTGGTGAATGCAACATGTCAGGCCATACAATACCAGAGTAAATGCAACCCGTCCAGGATTTAGAACTTTATTGCCAGACAGTTATACTTTTATTTAAATATGACCTATATGGGACTGTTACTGCCGTATTGTCTGGTTTATTCAGTACAAACCATACACATTTTTTATACTGACAGGTGACATCTTGCACCTTTATATTTATTTGGTATGACTACTACAAGCAGGATTATTACTCACCAGCCTCGTGACACAGCCTTTGCATCCTGCTGGCATGGGCTTCCTGCTTCACAGCCCACTCAGCTGGAGCTGTAATGAAAATAGAGAAACATTTATGCATACCTATCCATCACATACACAGGCTGGACTTTGGTAAACTGTTATCATTATGAATACTTGCACACTGCTGTGACATAACCCCTCTGTCTTGCTTCTTGGACCCACTGTCCCAAGAGCTCTCTCTTTCTCCGTTTCAAGTCGGCACAGTGATGCCAGACCTGCTCACCAGTCTGAGAGATATCAGTGGCACTGGTTAGATCATGGGCGAGACTTTCCCAGGCTACCACTCTATATTGGGAGCCCTGGTACTGGTCCTGCAGCAGTCTCACATCATGGTTTATTACCAGGAGTCCTACCATGACCTTGGATTCCTGTATGCCTCAGCGCTGTTCTCGAAAGCACATGCCCTCTCCATGTCCTGCCATACTGCCTACAGTGGGGAGCTGCAACCAGTTATGAGCTGTATTCCCACCTGCATGGTTTAAATATGGCCGATTTCCAACCCTTTGCCATGATTGGATGGTTTTGAATATGCTGAGCTAAGCTAAGCTACGGACAAACCTGCTTAGCTAAGGTTGGTAGTGCTTAAAGGGGCAGGTGCTGACCACAGCTTACTAGTGCGCACATCTACTTAGCTACAGTACTTCCTGCTTAGCATTTACATTTCAACAATGCTTACAGAGCACTCAGCTGAGCTGAGCATAATGTAGCATTATTTACCTTTCATTTTTTTGACTATCATGATGGTGGGTTTCATTCATCATTTAGCATAGCTTATGATATGTATGTTGACCTTCCATAACATCTCCCTATGTGCTTTTCTGACCTATTACATTTTGTGTGACTGCATGTATGGGACACTTGTGTTTATGTGGGGGTTTCATAACTTCAGTACACTGACACCTCACATCTGGCCCTAATACACTGCTATGGTTGGGAAATATAAGTTACTTACTACATAAATATACTAAACTATTACATTTGTGGTGATTTCACATACAAAATATAATTGGCTGCTAAGGGGCTAGAAGCCTGACTGACTACACGCAAAGTGTACACCCTAACCACTACAGTATTCCACTACTGCTTAAGGTGGCTATCTATTGATATTTAACTTCTTGGGCCATCTAAGCTGGCCTAAGCATAGCTAAGCAACGGGCACACTTGCACAGCTACACTTAAACTTTCCTGCTGATGTGATAAAAAAAAAAAAACATGACAAACCTTTTTTAAATATTGCTCTTACAAACGTAGACAGTTGTTAGAATAACAGATTTTGCATTCGCATGCATTTTCTGATAGGTATGATGTCTAAAACTTAGTTCTGTCATTTTCTAACTTCATTCTTTAATGATATGCCACTACTTTGGCAGTGACCACTTATTTATTTCATGGCCGTACACTATACAGCAGGAACCTGCACATTCTATGGGGATCTCAACTGTTGGGGGTTTACATTCTGTGAAAAGAGCAATCTCACTCTTTTTACATTGCCGTATGGCAATTCTGGTGTGAGGGGATGTGTATCTTGTGAGAGCACTGCTCTCAGACACACACCGTGTTCTTGTACACTTTTCCATGTACATATTGCAGCACATCAGTGTGCCATCATGCGTATGGATGAAGCGCTGCCATGCTGTCCCGTGTAGTCCCTTCCATGCAGGAATAGACTATTCTTGCATGGAAGATTGCAGAATCCCGGGGACTGTTGTTTTTCTTCATTGTGACCGTTAATGTTTTTGAATGTATAGCTCACATATTAACACTCGCATGTGATTATTCAAACTTAGAAAGCATTTAAACAAAACATTCCCACTTTAAAAGTCATTTTCTACCTTGTTCATTGATTTTGAAGGAGTTGCTAGCTGTTAATGACAGAAGACGAAAAAATGAAGCTGTGGGAACATGTGGAAGTGCTGGGAAGCCGAGGATGACCTTTGAACTTAAAAAGACAGTTTAAAATAGAATGTTGCAATGGGAAGCACTGATATGATTCAGAACAAAAAAGAAGAAATACATTGCAAGCATGGATAAGTGAGAAGAAAGAAGGACATTTGTTTTTCCTCACTTAAGGTAGATCTTTTAGTAAAAACTAAAGAATGCCATGTCCATAATAATTTACTAGCATGCATTTTAGTCGTTATGTTAGGAGAGTTTATATACTGTGAAAAATGGTGGTATATTTGTTTTGTAGTTTAATGTTTAGAAAATGCCAGCCGTATGATTTTAAGCACTGATCTGTATCCATACAGCTACCAATCTCATCTCAAAAAAATTTGTTTCATTACCAGCTTAGACTACAATATGCTTTAGCCAGAAATAAAACTCTTATACTGAATATTGCAAAATTCCATTTGTATCAACAGCAAAGTGAAATATATAACAAAAGAGAAGTATGAGAGTAGTAGAAGGTTGGTCAAAAACATCTATTTCCAAACTAAAAATGTGAACATCTTGATACAGCATGTTCATGCCTAGTAATAATGTATGTGTAGCGCATTGCATTCTGTTTGAATGTTAAATGCACTGTGCTTGTTTCCTACAATGTATATACATACCCCCGGATTCAGCAAGCTCTGCACGGTGTGCAGGAATAGTGCAGGAGCTCCTGGAGGCAATATGGCCACCGTGTAATCCAGGAATAAGCTCTAGGGAAGTGCACGAGCACCCCTGCACTATTCCTGCACAGACACAGCTCTGCTGTCAGCCGACCATGCAGGACTAGTGTAGTTTGTAGAAATGTACGCGGTTAGTAACCGAGTACATTTCTGCAAACTACAAAACGGAGCCATGACAGCTCCAAATAAAGGGTGTATAGTATGAGTAAAGCATGCCAATGGCCAAATATATGGCCATTGACATGGAAAACAGTTGGCAAAAAAAATAATCACTTTCATATTTTTTAGCCGATTTCGTCTGTTTAAGCGTAGGGCAGCAGCGTGCAAACAGGATTGGGCCAAAAATAAAAAAAAAAAACTTGAAATAAGCATTTTAACCAATATCACTATTTTGCCATTATACTCAATGGTAGGCAGAAGATAACATGGCCAGTGAATAGTGGTTGCTAAGGGGGAAGGCTCAGTGTGGGACCTGTAACTATGCATTAGTAGGCAATCCTATGCAAATGAGGGGAATGATACTGAATCACAGATTTCCCCTGAATGCTAGCCAGCACCCACCTGTGTAAGTGCAGGAATAGCATGGTTCAAGCCTAAGAGTTAGCTGACATCATAGAGGGTGTTTCAGGCATACTGTAAGCTTATTGGAGCCCTGTGGCTCAGGTTTGCCCCTATCTTAGCAGAGCTAAGCAAGGGGGTGTGTCTGTGGCTGTCTATCACTCTTTACATTGCCTAAGCAGGTGTGTGTGCCGAAGCACCAGGTTTTAAAGGGAAAAAAAGTAAACCAGGAAATAGCAGCTCTGTGCACATTTGAGCACTGTGTTTGCACGGGCGGCCCCAGGCTGAAACAGGAAGGCAATGGGAAGGAAAAACTGCAGTAGGAAGATAATCAAGGAGAACTAGCACAGCTGGCAGGTGAAATGTATCAGAATCACCCAATTACACAGGCAGCAGCCCAGCACACTACTATAAACTATGCAAACACCTTTCCCTCTATTTTTTTCTACATACTGTACAACACCAGTGTACACAAATGGGGAAATTTTAACAAACAAAAGCAACAAAATGATAGGGACTGCAGCAGCTATCATACATCAACATGTGGAAGAGGCTGAGGGTGGTGAGGATGAGAATGCTGTCGACCAACCCACAGTGAGCAGACGGAGAAGAGTGTACAGACCCAGGGTAACCTACCAAGGGCTGCATGAGCTGGAGATAGTGGAGTGCTATAGGGTGGACAGGGACCTCCTACAGCAAATTGTTGAGCTGTGCCGGCCACACCTGATACACAGAACTAACAGTGGGGAACCCATCCGAGTGGATACCAAGGTATGTGTAGGGCTAAGAATACTAGCCACAAGCACCTTCCAGAGGCCAACTGGGGATATCATGGGGATATCACAGGCATTAGCATCCAGGGTACTCCAACAGTTCTTGGATGCCATATCAGCACATGCCTGTGAGCACGTATATTTCCCCAATACCGGTGAGGCGCTGGCCAGCAATATGTGTCTCTTCCACCAAATAGTAGAATACCTTGAGGTAGTGGGTGCTATAGACTGCACGCACATATGCATCAAAGCACCAATTGGTGAGTAGGGTAGGGTCTACATCAACCATAAGGGCTTCCCCTCTGTCAACTGCCAGGTCGTGTGTGATGCCCAGGGCATTATAATGAATGTGTGTGTGCTGACTGCCCTGGAAGCTATTATGACTCCCACATCTGGCATCTGAAGCAACTGTACCAGAGATTTTCCAATGGGGACATCCCTTACGGTCTCCTAGTGGGGGAAGCTGGTTACGCACTGGAGCCATGGCTGATGACACCCATCAGAAATGTACACACACCCGAACAAGAACTCCATAATGAGAAACACACACAGACCAGAATCATAATAGAGCATGTGTTTGGGATGCTCAAGTCACGGTTCCGGTGCCTGGACACATCTGGTGTAGCCTTGCAGTACTAACCAGCTGTATGTAGCCAAATTGTCATTGTATGTGCCATGCTACACAATATGATCCTGCGGAAACAGCTGCAGTACTAACAGCATGGGGCAAAGCCACACAGCCCCCCTACCACTACCAAGGCTTGCACAGGCACAGAGTGACTCAGAGGAGGAACAACTTGAGCCTGCCCCAGTAAGCAGAAGGAGGCATGTCCAGTATGCCCTGGCCTTGGCAAAGAAGGAACTGATAGCACATACACTGACACAGTAGGGACCCAGGGAATGACACCTCTCTCTGACTCACACATACAGTAAAAGGGATGCCAAACATGACACTACCTGTGCTTAACCATGTATAGGGAGTGTACTATGTGCATCCGACATAGTCAGCCCTCCAGCACCATCCTCAATACTGGCACAGCCACAAGGTTAGTCAATATTCCTACCAATTGCCAAATGGAGTAGTATGTGTTGTTACTTGTATCTATAGTATGGATGTGAGCATGCAAGGGAATCAGTTGGCTGAATGGGATTCCAGCAGACAGTAGACACCTATAGTGGCAGCATGAGATCTGTAACAAATACTGGTATCAACACAGTAGCCAGTGCTAGACAAGGTGACAAAACACACTGCAGGAAATGTGCTGGACCACATGTGTGTCCATATGACACACACATACCAGTCAGGGAGGCTCACATACCCAACAACAGTCTCAGCCAGCAGGACAGGTGTAGACAAACACAAAGGCCTCTGATTGATGGCTATGGGTAACATCCCCCCCAGGCCTACACAGACAGACTACAACAGGTCAGGCAGTGGGATGTTAGTTCTGAAGGGTAAGAAGTCAGAAACTGAAATGTAGGTCAATCAAACCTAAGACCTGTAGTACACTGATAGGCCTCTAGTCAACATGATAGGTTAGAATACAGAATGAAATGGAGTACCTGACATAACAGTACAGTCATAGCAAATGTGTACAAGTGCCAGGTGTGCCCCAATCCTATGTAGAAATGTGGTAACAGACCGGTGTGCCCCCCCCCCCCCACAATCCTATGTAGAAATGTAGTAACACTCAGGAATGCCCCCTCAATCCTATGTAGACATGTAGTAACAGTCAGGTGTGCCTCCCCAATCCTATGTAGAAATGTAGTAACAGTAAGGTGTGCCCCCCAATCCTATGTAGACACGTAGTAACACACAGGTGTGCCCCCCAATCCTATGTAGAAATGTAGTAACATGTATGTGTAGGTATAATAACAGTGGAGCACAGATTACCTAAGCTGGCCAATGTAGCAGAATAGATTGTAGCATGTGTACAATATGCAGGTCTGCGTGTGTTAGGTTGGTATATGATGTATATTGTGTGAGATTGGTCAGTATGTATGCATGGTGAGGTTTGTTCTGATGGCCATTGCACATTACTGCCAATGACAGGGCCAAGTTCTCACAACTGCAGTGCCAAACACAATGCTTCCCAGTATAACACAATCCAGCAGGAAGCCATAGTAAATGTTTGGAAGTAATATGTGTCACCATCTGAAAGATGGACATGGCATGAATGTAGGATCTGTCAGGTGCCAGGATCCTCCACATAACCCATGCACTCAGGTCCACTCCACAACAAGTACAAATATGACTCTGTCATTGTCCATGTTGGTGTGAATGACCTGAGAATACCTCCCTGGAGTACATGAAAAGAGACATGGAAGAGTTCTCTGATCTTGTAGCCCAGGCAGGTATGACCTTAGCCCTGAGTAGCATTCTGCATTCACCCAGAATGATATCTCAGTACAAGGACAAAATGATTGACTTCAACAATTGGCTAAGCTTCTGGTGTCATTCTAAGGGGATCCAGTATCTGTCTGCTTGGGGTGACATGGTCGACAGACCACAATGCTTTGCCACAGATGGCCTGCACCTGTAGCCCCTGGAATTCCGGATACTGGCTAAGGCTCTTGCTGCCCCTATAGTGCCTTTTTTATGCAAGGTTCAAAAAACAAATTCACCACCATAACAGGAACAGGCAAGCAAAAACTGAGGGTAATGTTACTCAATGCTAGAATGCACTCACTCGAGGCACTCCTTAAAATGGAGAACATCGATATCTGTGCAGTGACTGAGACCTGGTTCCAGGCTCCAGATAGCACCCCATGCACTACCAGGCTATAACTCATACCACACTTTTCGGCCATGTAACCTGGACCAAAACACCAAAGGCAGAGGAGTGTCCATATTCATTAAGGATATCCACAACTCCAGGCTAGTTGCTCAGCATAATGCATCCGAGGTTATCCAAGTGCAACTAACTCTGGGCAAAACTGCAATCCAAATTGTAGGTTGCTACAGATCCCCCACCATGCCCCAGGATTCCTACTCCTCTTTTCTTGATGTATTGGAAAATATTAGGGTTCAATCAAACACCCTGATAATGGGCGATTTCAACTACCCCACCATTAACTGGGAAAACTACCCATGTACCAACTCTATAGCTCAACTCTTTCTGGAATTCATAAACTCCAATGCCCTGGATCAACTTATCCACACCCCCACCAAGGGCAACAATATCCTAGACCTAGTCATTACCAACATGAGTGACCAGTGTTCCACACCTGAAGTCAACTCCATGTTGGTCCAATCCGACCATAAGCTAATCACCCTTGATATCCACAACCCGCCCCCACCCCCATTAAGGAAACCATGGTAAAAAATTTCTCCAAAGCCAACTTCATGCTTCTTAAGACAGAAGTGGTGAAATTCATGACACCCATGCAGAGGGACCATACAGTTACAACTGCTGAATCCTACACAAATGCACTCTATAAGCACTTACATGAGTGCATGGATTGTGCTATCCCAAACAGAACCAAGACGCTATCCTCCAAAAAATGGAAGCCGATCTGATGGTCCCCTGCCATAAACAAAGTGTACAACAGAAGGAAGAAACTGTTGCAAAAGAAAGTAAAATCCCATGACTGGAGGAGCTCCTTGGTCAGCCTCAGTAAGAAGCTGAGATTCCTTATAAGATCCTCCAAAGCTAGCTACGAAAACAAAATTGCCACTAATTCTAAGGACAACCACAAAGCATTCTATAGCTATGTCAAGAATCTCGATGGCAACACCCAGATCTGCTCTGAGTTACAGCACAACGGCATGAAAATTACAGAACCAACTGATATTGCCAGCATCCTGGTAGATAGGTTCAGTGCTAACTTTACCCACCCACCCCCTAAAGGGCCCATATCTATACAGGAAGGATGCAGAGTCCCTGTAATCACAACTACACAGGTAAAAGCTGCACTTTCTAAATCCAAAAACACAGCATCCATGGGACCGGACAACATTCCAGGCTGCGTTTTACACATACTTCCGAACTAACTGGCTCCCCACTTAAGCACCATGTTCAATAATAGCCTCTCATTAGGCTTTGTGCCCACTGAATGGCGCACAGCAACACTTATCCCACTCCACAAAGGGGGAGCCACCACTGATCCCAGGAACTATCGATCTATTAGCCTGATAAGCCTGGTCTGCAAGGCCATGGAACATATCATCATGGAACTCATAAACAAAGACACTGGTAAGCTTCAAACTCTGGATCCCACCCAGTTCGGGTTTGTGAAAGGCAGATCATGCCTTCTGAACCTGATTGACTTCTTTGTGGCAGTCACCAAAGCCATAGATGAGGGTAAGGTGGTTCACACAGCCTATCTTGACCTCACCAAGGCTTTCGACACCATCCCCCATTCTGGAATTATAGCTAAACTCACTAAACTAGGTATAAATCCCTACATCACAAGGTGGGTTGCCAACTGGCTCACTGACAGAACCCACACTGTAAAAGTTGCTGACTCCAAATCTGACCTTAAAGCAGTAACAAGTGGAGTACCAAAGGGTTCCATCCTGGGACCTCTCCTGTTTGGTATCTACTTCTCTGAAGTACAGACTAACCTAGAAGGCCTCTGGCTAATGAAGTTTGCAGATGACTGCAAACTAGGAGCCATAGTCAAGTCGCCAAATGATGTGGACATCCTACAGAAGGGCCACGCTGAGACAGATGCCTGGTGTTAGAGCCATGGCCTCAAGCTCAATGCCAAAAAGTGTAGTGTCATCCCCTTTGGTAAAAGCTCTGTACCCATGAACTACCACATAGGCAGCAATCTACTTAACACCAAATGTGTGATAAGAGACCTTGGGACCCAGGTGGACAGTAGTCTCTCTTTTGATAGTTACATCGCCACAGTAGTCAGGAAGTCCTTCTACATGGCACACCTCATCATAAAAGGGTTCTCATCCAGGAAAAAAAAGGTCATTGTTCCCCTCTACTCGACACTCATTAGACCCATTATAGAGTACAATGCACCTTTTGGAATGTACCTCACAAGACATCTGCAACAGCTGGAAAGGCCACAGAAGTGCCTCACAAAGAGGATTACTGTCCTCAAACAAATGCCCTACACTGACCGCCCCAAAAAACTCCAGCTTTACTCTGTAGCATATTGCCTACTCCAAGGTGATCTCTGCCTAACATATAAAGCTATGTCAAACCCAGAGCTGTTGGAGATGCTATACCTAAAGAAATCCCAATCCCGCCGAGCTACACGCTCTAGGGACCTAAACCTTGTCACCACAATAAACAGGACATGCTGGAGAGATAGATTCCTGTCCCAGAGAGTTCCCATACTCTGGAACAGGCTACCCATCTATGTCAAGCAAAGTTCTTCATTAACACTTTTCAAGAAAAATCTTGATGAGTGGACGGGAAATTGGAAATACACCCCGGGATCACTTCTGTGTCTCTGCTCGACAGTGGCACTGGAAAATAACATTCTTGGGTGGTGTAATTCAGGGAACCTTGTTGGCTAGGCGTACGTAGGCCCTTGGACCGATAGCCTAGTACCTACCAATGAACCTATGAACCTAAGATATACAAGCAGTACATAGGGGCAAGTACCCCAGACAGACAGTGTATAATATGTAACTGTCAAATGGACACACCCTTGGAATTGTACATACAGGTTTGCAGCACATTATCTGGGCTTGTAGTAAGGAATACTGATGTCAATTGGCCAAACACTGGCAGACCACAAAGGTCATAAGAATGATGTATTGAGAAGCAGCTGATGTCCCTGCACAAGCCAGCATAAGTGGAATGCCAGATGCACATCTGTGAGTCAGATGCAAGTAGTGTCCATAGCACACATGCACTCAGCTCACCCTACCACCACCCACAGGTACCTCTTTGGTCTTATCCCTGCTGTTGGGAATGAGTACAATATGACCCTCACCTGTGTATGGCAATAGTGAAAGAATGCAGCATGCAGAGCAGGTGTCCCATGCAGGTGTGTCCCTAGATGTTAGCAGCACCCTGCCAGCAACCACACCACTGGAGCAATACTGACAGATAGTACTGGCATGAACATCATGCACACCTACCCTGTCACCCCAGCGGAATATAGTGTATAACAGTCTGGGACTATAGGACTGACAGAATGCAATGGCCTGTTAGAGCTGGCCTGCATCACTACCAAATGGCCTACAGTCATCTGCCAAAGGCCACTGTCTCACCCATACTGCCAATGTATGTTTTGTCATGGGCACCAAAATAACAACACAACACAGTCCACAGAACCCAAATGCAAGGCCATATGGACAAATTACAGTAACATGTCCACCATGTCCTACTGCATGAACTGTGGACCAACACCAAATTACTGCTGTAATGAGGTGATAACTATAGGGAAATTATCAGATAATGTTCGCATAATGTACGGAAGAGGATAGCATAATAGAGGGTGAGTGTGGGAGCATGAGTGGCATGGAGTGTGTGAAGTCCAAAACTCAGCCGTGTGCACATACTATCCCTGGCTGCAAACACAAGAATGTGTGGCTACAAACCTGCTCATAAACCACAATGAATAGGGGTAATGTCTAGAATTATGACCCCTGCCTCTGGGTAACCTGTGTGAATCTGTACAGCTATGAGGTATGGCCACAGCAAGATATGGCTATACTGTCACATTGATGGATGTACAAGCATGGGATCCTCTGCCACCACTGTACCAAGGTGCTGAACCATTTACACAGACCCAGCAGCAAGTGTCTGCACCTTCCCTTCCAGAATGGCATGGATGCGCAAGAATATGTAGGCTGCTGACCATAATACTGGACACAGCTGCATTCACCCTGTGTTCCCCAGGACATCACTGCAAGCAAATATGTCTACCTGACAGTGATTGATAACATAAAACATCACAGTGTATAACAGTACATATGTCTGAATATCACTGCTAACACCAGGACCATGTAAGCAGCACAGACACAATTAACTACAGTAACCCGCTATCCTTTGCCCATCTTGACCCCATATTGTCAATTGATCTACACATATCCTGCAGAAACAGTTTGCTAGCTGTAGGTGTAGAACACAAAAGTCTGCACTGGAGTACAACCTACAAGGAATGGATTCACACATTCAGTACAGACGGTCATACTGGGCATGCTCCCACACTTATAGACATGAAGGCCATGTCTGGCAACAACAGTGAACTATACATGTCTGACAGTCGCAGATGTTAGTGCATACACTCCTCAGTGCACATCAGTCATGCATTGCACACACATTGGATAGGAATACATACATATATCCAAGGACAACACACTATAATAGGCCAAAAGTACACATACATAGATGTGTGGAAGAGAGTGACAGTGACAACGAGCCTGCCATCATGAGTCCTGTCCCACCCAGCATACATCCATTTGGCTAAAACCACATGACATGCAAATGTCACTCACTGTAGACATTTGCCTCTGGAATCCCTCAGCATTATAGTGTCTGTGGTGCTAGTGTTAACTGTGCAACATGACTGTACAAGTCAGTAGTCATCTAGCAGCTGTATACATGTACCTGTGGAATATAAACCTGTGTGTGCCTGAGTGTGGTGTGTCTGCCTCTAGATGAATGGGTTCTGGCAGATGCACACACACTGCACTCCCCATTGCCCTACTATGGCAAGCCTGCTGATGTCTTCACCTTGAAATACACCTTTGGGGAAGTAGTAGCCCAGTCATCTCTGTGGTGTGTCCTATAACTGCATAATGCTGTAGTATGATATATTAGTTAGGTATGAGTTCTTATCCCAGACATGGCAGCTGTGTGTCTGTGTAGGGATGAATGCTTTTCAGGCCAGTTACATGCACTACAATTTCAAATGCCATACTTTGGCATGCCTGCTGATGTCATTCACTTTGAAATACACCTTTGGGGAAGGAGTAGCTCAGTAATCTCTGTGGCGTGTCTTATAACTGCGTAATGCTGTAGTATGAAATATTAGTTAGGTAGACATTTTATTCCCTGACATAGCAAGTGTGGATGTTTGTGTGTGTGTGTTTGTTTGTCTGTGTAGGAAGCAATGCTTTTGAGGCCATTCACAGTCACTACAACCTCCATTGCCCTTCTTTGAAAAGCCTGCTGATGTCATTCACATTGAAGTACACC
Organism: Protopterus annectens; assembly: GCF_019279795.1. Classification (NCBI taxonomy): domain Eukaryota; kingdom Metazoa; phylum Chordata; order Ceratodontiformes; family Protopteridae; genus Protopterus; species Protopterus annectens. Next base: position 28,453,881 of record NC_056746.1, read on the forward strand.
TTTGGGGAAAGAGTAACCCAGTAATCTCCATGGCACATGCTGTAACTGCATAATGCTGTAGTGTGATGTACTAGTTAGGTAGGAGTTACAATCCCGCACACGGCAACTGTGAGTCTTGGTGTGTGTGTGTGTGTGTGTGTGTGTGTGTGTGTGTGTGTGTGTGTGTGTGTGTGTGTGTGTGTGTGTGTGTGTGTGTGTGTGTGTGTGTGTGTGTGTCTATGTTTGTCATTTGTATCCTGTGTGGAGCTGGCTGTGAGTTTGTAACAACTGGACTCATTGTGTAGCAGGTTTTGCAAATTTCTTATATGGTGGGCCTATTATATGTCACAATGTCCACCTTACAAGGATAACAGATGTCAAACAGCAGAGAGGCTGTGGTTGACAATCCATACCCCTACATATACCCAGAGAACACTCTCAACCCATGTCTCATACACAAACACACTAGGCGAGGCAACAACTGCTTTCTTGGTAGTTCCCCTTCATATTTTCCACAGATAGTAACCATGGTGTGATTGCAATGGACTACAGAGGGCATGGCACCCTGTCCCATCACTACAATAAGCACATAATTGCATACAGTGCTCCTTCACTATGTTCCCCACTGGACGCCTAAAACAACTGTAGTGCCATCAGATTTAACCCACAAAAGACATACCATGCCTTAAACACATGCACTGTATGGACAGATGCCACTGACACAAGAGAATACCTGTATCATGCTGTCAATGTAGGTGCAGGGTCAACCTGGTGTCCATTGCCAGTTCCCACCACATGAGGCCAGGAATGGCACATCTGATGATAACAATCTGTCTACACAACATGCCCCAGACACCCCAGGTACACTTCCACATGTCACAGAACATGCATGTGGGGCATGTGCACATCCCAGACACCATCCATGTCATGGAGTATAGAACACATACATGGCAAGCATTGCACAGCACTG
>NC_056746.1:28459829-28469829 GCF_019279795.1 Protopterus annectens
TACCACAGTCAACAGAACATGCTTGGGTACAGGTCTCCAACAGACACTAACCATGTTTTGCAATACATGTTGCATACATGTCAACTGGATCACCTCACTGGCCATTTGCAGGAGGCACCCAGAGGATTGGCTGTTGCATGTCACTCTCACCCTGAGGGTTACCACAGTGGTGTCTGTAGATAAATTGCCTGATGGCACATGGCAGGAGGCATGATACCACTGTACACACATCCCCTATACTTCCCATCTCTCAATGGACAATAGCCAGGTACACACCTATGACCACCTACAGCGATGCACCCCAGTACTGACAAATGTGTATGTGTGCATTACGGAGGATATCAGTGTCTGTGTGTTAGTACACCTGTAGTTTGGAATACCATGAGGGCCTTCACACCCACTGCAACACCCATTGCCATTGCTAGATGTGGCTGCTGCTGTACCAGACATTACATGTACCCTATTACACTCCTCTACATAAAGGCTACCTGAGTCTTGCAGTACCAGCACAACACTGTTGTACTAATGGGTTGATAGACATGGGGTACCCACTGAGTTCTGGCAAGTGTGTGTATGTGTGCATGTGTGTATATCTGTAGGGTACAGCAGTCTGAGGCCACATACTCCTATTACAATATGTATTGCCACACATTATTACAGATATTGATGTTGCTCCCCATAGGAGAGACATGACAATGCATCACCCTACAATGCCTGTGACATGTGCATTAGATGCATATCCCTGTAGTACCACTGTTGGGATGGAAAATGGGTTGTATTGCAGTCCTGGTCAATGTGTGATGGTGGGTATGTCAGAGTGTCATCATGGGTTCCAGTGTGTGCAATATCCACAGTGGGATGTGGGTGCTGTGTACACTATCATTACATGATGGTAATCCTGGTACATTCCCCATGTACTACTGTATGGTCACCACTGTCACCATCAACCATACAAGTAACTGATAACACAATAAAAAACAGTTATGCATGTGCTATGTGCAGCCTACCTGTAACACATTGGGCCACTGACAAGTTAGCACTGATAGGCCCAGGTCTCTCGGATGTTTGTCTGCCTATTATGTGTCTGTTAATGAGTATATGATGATATGTCACACTATGTATTGTCCATATACAACCATTACACCCCCAATTACCATACTGTACATGCCTGGGGATGTTCTGCATGTAACATGTAACCTGGAACACACCTCATCCTAAACACTGTGTGCTGTGTGCAATGAAAGCCCCCCACATCAGTAGCACTACATACCTAGGTAGGAGTGTAGTCCCACTGTTGCCAAGTAAGAGTGTGTGTGTATGTTGAGGGATCTACTTCAGGTTGCTGATTATACATGTCCCAGGGGGTCACCTGTCCATGTGGCACAGGGAGTAACTGTTATACAGAACTGGGACATATGTTCAACTGTACCCAGGATATGTCACATCCATGGTGTCACCACAGTGCCATACCCCTTGTGAGATATGACTGCAGACCATCCTGCTGCTGACACATGTACACCTAAAACACAAATGGATAACATTATGAAGACCACACTCACTCAGTGTTACTAACAGTTATAATGCAACATGGCTAGACAGCTACACTACCTGACATGTAAGCGCTAAACATTACTGGTGACAACATGTTACACAACAGTACATTGGTACACTGTAGTACAGTCACCATGTGCATCAGAACCATATTAGCCTATCCCTGCATTGATGTTATGGATGACAGGGATGTGGCCCAGGTATCATCATATGCACAGGGTGTGTTGCTGGTTTGCCAGAGACCAAGGGTGGGCCATATGTTTGACACCATGTGTGTGGGTGAGGGGTGTAATTTTCTGATATGGGCATGGTGATGTGGTGTGTGTAGGTATGGGGTTGCCCTAGGTGTGTTTATACAGTGTGTGGGTATGCATGCACATAGTTCTGCCATGTGGCTGCCCTATACAGGTGTTTTTGGACAGCTGCAGACCATACCTGGCAGGGTGGGCAGTTCATCATTTCTGGCCATGGACACATGGACTGTGCCTGCCTGGGGTTCCATGGGCACGTCCAGGTACAGGCCTCGATTTGCTACTTTCCCCTGATGATAACATATGTCTGCTGGAACCAGGTCCCTCTTGGGACTGACCAGGGCCATGTGCACATGGTCTGCTGTGGTGGGTGTGGACAGCACCCCCCATGCAGTGCTGGGGCTGGTACTGCCAGTATGGAAGCAGCTTGGTGTCCGTGCATGTCAACATTGACTGCCAGCTGTTGGTGTTTTTGGCCTACGTCCATGCATCTGTTGCCCACTCCCACCTCATGTTCTAGCACAGACAATTCATGCTCGATGAGGCCCACCATCTCACTCAACCATCTATCCATGACCTCTGTATAATCACGGAGGGCACCTGCACGTTCATGGAATTTGTCACTTACAGATGAGAGAGCAGCCCTTTGCAGCATCAGAACCTGTCTGGTGTACAGTTCCATACATGCCTGCACCCCCATAACAGCCTGAAACATGCATCTGGTGGTACCAGTTGTGGCACTTCTGCCAGGGTCATGATGACCAGCTGCTCTCCCACGAGCACCCCGGTACATCTGCCTATGTGGTGCCATGCCGGACATCTGGCTATGCCTGCTGTGTCCAGACACAGCAGGCATAGATACCACACTCTCCTGTGCACTGTCACCAACCGCCAACTGTCCCTCTGCTATGGCCACTGGTGATGTGGTATCTATAGGCACTGTGACTGTGTGCAAGATTGGGGTGGATAACAGGGGGATGTCAAACGATGGCGCAGTTTCAGCATCTGACAGCCCTGCCTGTACCTTAACAGTCCTATCATCATTTATGGTGTTTGTATGCATGCAGGAGGGACCCTGACCCACCTCTCCACCTGTGATGAAAAAACAAAAAACACACTTTAGGACCTGTATGGCATTGCACCACAGTACACACACACACACACACACACACACACACACACACACACACACACACACACACACACACACACACACACACACACGCACACACACACACACACACACACACTGAAATTCCACCATAATACCTACCTGCCCCTGAGTTTACAGACAGTCCCAAGTTTATTCACATAAGTTTCCCATCCTGTATCACACTTGGTAACATGCACTCATTAATACCACTCATTAATGTATCATTCTTCTAACTGCCTAGACACGTGATCACAACACAAGACCTGTTACTCCATTACTTCCTTGACTTGATTGGAGTAGGTTTTACAAGACCTCACTGCTGTTATCCAGTGTTCACCCTAGGTATGTCCGGACATTGTGAGCATGGCCCCCATATGTTAGGGGCTACTACATTCACTCCATAATGTCATGCACTGGAGTGTCATATGTAACTATTGCTCAGCAGATGCAAGATCTGCTGCTCAATCAACTTATTATGTGGACAACAGTAATATCTGGATACACTCCATGGTGCTGTCTAGTAATTCCCCAATGCAACTGTAGTGCTGCATACATCGGTGGACATTTACCTTTCTGCTGATTGCAATTTTAACGGTATACCTGGTGTCTAGTTTTCCTCCCGATGCATGTTCTATGCTACAGACCTTAAAATACTATCAGCTGTCCTGTGATTACATATCAGACAAGTATTCCTGGTGTCTCATGTGTCAGTCCATGTCCATGTACTGCATGATTCCAAAGGGAAGCACTGACGTATGAACAACCCCACAATCACACATGTGCATACATGTACACCCACACAAACACACACACACACACATGCACACACACATCCCACATGCATCAACCCCTCTCCACTCCACTCCACTCCACTCCACCAGATTGCACATACAGTCAAAATAACACCACACACACACACACACATACACACACACACGCACACACACACACACACACACACACACACACACACACACACACACACACACACACACACACCTACAGGTGAAGTTGCACAAAGATAGTACACACAAATCTCCCATTACCCAGCTGTCAACATGCATAACATATGGTTCTCAACAGCAGGCAGTGCAGCTATAGTCAATCCATGCTAGCAAGAGTATACATGTGTGTGATGCATGGGCTATGTTAGTAGCTGATGCCCATTCCCTTGGAAAACACTGCACCCATGTACAGAGTATTGCTGTGCACCTGTTCTGCACGCTGCCATGTACTGTGCACCATATCTCACAGGTGTATGCACCATTGCTGAATGTTTATTACTGTGTCAGTTATGTCTGCTGTAATGCTTACAGTCCCTATGTGTTTGTCTGACACATTCCTGGGGTGATAGGTGGACAGATGTCATTTGTGAATGCCTGATGTCTGATTTACAGATCTCAACATCAGCAGTGCATGAATGACCAATACGATACTATTACACTGACAACTGTCAAATCTTACTGTGGCTATGGGAGTGTACCCACCCTTATTGATATGATGCCCTCTTCCTTGATATGCCATGGGGCCACTTCACTGCATATGTTAACATTATATGAGCCTGATATGTGGCATACGTCCTGTACATTCAAATGCAGTGTCTAACAAATGTGTTAGTTGTGCTGATGCTGACTGCGATGCATATACTTCGTGGGTGCATATGTCTGCACTCCCTTATCATGATGGTTTGTTGCACATACTGTTATGTGTACTACAGCAGTCACTATTCCTGGCAGGGATATACTAGCATGGGCCATCTGCATTTGCCAGTATATGGCCAGTCTGCCCTACACATGTCCCCCAACTATGCATGATTGCAGGGTCAACTCATGTGCACATACCTTGGAGTTCACACACTATCATCACTATTGCTGTGGAGTCAGGGTTATGTCTGCCACAGTTCCTGAACCTGACTGTGTGCAGATACAGCCATTCATAACATCCTTAGGATCCCTGCTGCAGTGCACTGGTGTGTCATGATGACACCCACTCCCCACCTTCAGCCTTTTTGCAGATGCTTGACACATGTATCAGTTTGCAGTGTCCCAAACACTGAACACCACATGTAACAGCTTAGTCACAGCTAGTGACTGGCAAACATACAGATATACACTGGCACCGGCACAGTACAGATGGGGATGGTGGGCTTGAGGTGGGGTGAGGCGTTGGTTATGCAGCACATGTAGCTTACATGATACTGTCTGTAGGTTTCCAACATGGTCATGGTACACCAGTACACATTGCAACCCATGCCTTTTGGGAACCTCTTCTGTTATGCATACACTACCTGTAGAGAGGTCTGGCTGATGTTTCGTGTGGTACAACTGTCAGATCTGATTACCCTAACCCATAGGCCACACACTTGCAGAGTCCAGGCAATTGCTGACACGGGTACTAAACAGCCAGTACTAAATAGACATTCCTGCAACCCCCTCAGTGTTGTGGCATGTTACTGGGCAGCCCACATGACCAGTTTTCTACATGTGACATCATTTATCTTGGATGGCCATCTGTTTATTTCCTACATCATTCCTGTCCCATACATCCTTGCCACATAAATGACTGTCTGCACTGTTTGCCATGGCATATGCAATGGTGAGGTATGGCTACATGTCCAGGTCATGGGTGCTATCTGTTGGGTATGGGGTCCATGCCATGTCATGTAAGATGTGTGCAAGCCAGGCCTGCCTCTGTTGCAGGTAAGTGTGCACATTTGATGGCCAAATGTCTTGGACAGAGGACCAATACATGGTGTGACATTGGGGACGTGTACTTGCTGAAACGTGCATCTCCATATTACACACTCATTGCTCATGTTAGGACCACATTGCAGGTTGTAAGGGTTGTGGACCTCAGTATTGTGATATGCCGTAGTGTAGATCTGTAACAGTTGCCATTCTAATACTGGTATATACACTGTTGTAGCACTGTATAAGGGTGATGTTTCACACATGTCCCTACTGTAGGCAATTTGTCCCACCATTATGTTCATCCCTGTGGACACATTTTGCAATGACAGGATGTTAGTTATATTGCAGGTGTCTGACATACCCTTCAGATACACCATCATGGTCACCACTGTGATGCAGTGAAGTTAACAACAACAATGCGTGAACATGTATGGCATGCATTATAGGTAGGTCTGTTAGATGTGTCCATGGAATATATCATAGCAATTACATGATCAGAGTATTGTCAAGCATGAACATGAACCATACTCACCAGCTACAGCCTACTGCCTTGGTGGTATACCAGAGGGACCTACATAAGTGTATGAGAGATTGATGTCAATAGCCACAGCTGTGGCATTGGTACATGATGGGTACAGCATTACAGTACATCAACAGTGAAAGTCCACAATACTGCAGCTTACGCACATCTGTTTATTACTACTATGCTGCAACAGACAATATATATATGTCACTGACATATGCATGATCTACCTGTACAGATGCAGATTAATCTGCAACAGTGGTCTACAGATGTGCCCTGCAGCCTTACCTGCATGCTCCTTGGCCGGTGTGTGGGTAGCACCCACCTCCACCAAGGTCTCCACCATTTGTTGCGTGTTTGGGTGGGCAGGTGCCACAAGGCTGGCGAGGAGCTCCTCAACACATGTCGGGGGGAATGGATGGCTTGTCCCCCCATTGCGAGGTGTTCCCCCAGACTGCACCAGCACGCCGGCAGGCATTGGGAAGCAGGTCGCTGCAATAATGCCAGACCTGCTCATAACTGCAGTTATGCAGGCCAACATTATTAACCCTGCAGACTAGATTGTTCCACAGGGTGGTCCGCTCCTGCTGTTCATGGGCTGTCCTTCCAAACAGCACCTGGTTGTGCTGTACCAGGTGGTTGATGATGACCTCATTTTCATCCAATGAATACACCGATAACCGGCCATATGACATCTTGCCTGAAAGGCATAAAGATAGAAACAGGTCTGAGCAACTCATACAGCATGGTTACCATAGTTCTTAATACACATCTCTGTCCCCCCCTCCACCATATCTGTGACAACAAACTCTTCACACAACTCAATAGGTATGGCTACAGCTTACTTACCATTGGGATATTTATCTATTATACCACGCTTTGTGCTATGTGTTTGTAGCCATATTCCCGGTGGGGACACTATCATTGCTGGCCTGTTACGGACAATGTCACCTGCATGCCACTGTAAGGGCCACTATGGTTCCATATATGCATGTGGTCTGTTTGCTATGTGATTGTTGCACATCTGTCGTTATGTGTTATGGGGGATCTCTATGCATGCTGTTGGACATGATCCAGGATTGTGTGGACTATTACTACCCACATATGCTCTATAACAGTGACACAGTAGCATGTTTAGGGAACAGTTGCCAGCAGAACTACCTCTCCCACCTCATCTGGCCATGTTACCAGGCCACATCACATGTGGTACCTACCCTGGAGCCCCCTAATCTACTGGTCCTGCACTACCTTCAGGTGGATCCACCTCAGGGGATGGTGCCCCCCCCCCCAGGGACACACAGACATGATCCTGTCAACTGAGGTCAGATCCAGGTTCTGTTGTATAGGGGGCTGCACAGAGACTTTGGGGATGTGCTACAGCACCTTGAGGCCCTCAGTACACAATCACAGGGTCCACATGCTCCTCGTGCTTAGCCTCCATCCCAGGCACCTTCAGGGCCGTGAGGCTGCTGTTGTTACTGGCAATGGCTGGGAGCCTTGTTCACATTATTTCCATATGGGGGCTCATGGGGCTTCCACATCACAGACAACACCCAACATCCAGGGTGTTTACCCACCACATGTGTCATACACCACCTCTGCAGGCTGTCCTCTCTATCTACCAACCCAACCAACCTCCACAAATATACCTGCCATTCTTCCCCATATTCCCATTCCCACATTCACAGACAAGGGCAATGTGGTCCCAACAAGGGGTTCACATGTCACATAACCGTCCATGTTGCACACACTTACTGCTGTACACACACACATATATATATATATATATATATATATATATATATATATATATATATATATATATATATATATATGTGTGTGTGTGTGTGTGTGTGTGTGCATGCAGCACTGCGATGCAAATATAGGGGACATCTATTTATATACATATGTGTGTGTGTGTGCGTGTGTGTGTGTATATGTAGACATACACACATACACACACACACACATACATACCTATATATATATATATATATATATATATATATATATATATATATATGTATATAGTACATTCAGACATCACCTCCACAATCTCTAACTCTCCTTCCTGCACAGCTGCACTGTTCTGCCTTGCTACAACACAGACAGATGCCAAATATGGACACAGCCTAACATTAGGGGGGTATATATAGGGACAGATTGCAGGTAAGCCTATTACACACCTATGGCATTTCAGCATGCTACATTACATGTTAACTTGAGTGTCCTGCAAGTGGTGGGCTCTGGAACCCGCGTATCCATCATTATGGCATTACTGCTGCCACCAGCTATTGGCCACAGTAATATACATGTCTTCCATTATACAACACACACTATGATGGCTTACATCTTGTCAGTCAGTGCTGCTCTGCACAGTTGAAGGGTATGGCCCACTACCCACAGGGACAGACTCTATTGTCCATAGCAGTTGTTCAGCTGAACATCATTACAACAACAAAACCTGATGGCACATATCAATCATTCCACATAATCTATCCCATTATTATGGACCAAGTACTACAGTCACTTACATGCATATATATTTCACATACCTGTTGTGGGAATGAGGTCTGTTCTAGATAATTTGCTTGTAAGTTTTTTTTCCTTTGCCTTGGCCTTCAGCATGCCTGCTTTCTTTCTTTCTTAGTTTGTTTGTTAGTTTGTTTGTTTGTTTGTTTGTTTGTTTGTTTGTTTGTTTGTTTGTTTCAGTCTCTCTCTCACTCTGACCAGTAAATGGCTTGAGCTGCATTGAATAGATTGCAGCATAGATTTTTTAGATGATGCACATGATCAGGAGATGGGCTCTACACCAATCAGTGTCCTCCACTTGCTACCTGTATGCAGCATGCTGTGTAGTGCTTCCAATTACCACTGTCATGGCAACCCACTACTATACATCCCTACATCAGGTGGGCATGGTCCCTTTATCTTTCCTGTATGGTGGACATCCTTCCGGTGTGTGAGCAGCAGTGTTACAGACAGTAGGTAGCAAAACGTCTTACAAGATGACTTGCAGACTCAGGCCAGCTGCATATTTGTATAAGCTTCAAGAACTACAGACAGAGTGCGAGTTGTGTTGTTATATGCATTGTATAGCAGCAGTGTTACAGGGTTTGTGTGTACATACTAGTTGAACACGGAATGCAGTCTGTCTGCATAGCTCTCAAGTGTGGGCCTATCCACATGATGGCCAGAGGTGTGCCTGTTATGTTTTGTCTGTCCATCACAAAGATCTTGTGTCAGATATATCACTGGCGTGTGTGTGTTGAGTGCTATCAGTACATAGCTACATCCATTTGTGTTTCTGACTTCATATTCCTGACTGAGGGCATGTTGCAGACTATCCTGTAACACCAGCAACTTGCTCAGTGTATGACAACACTATTTCACATATGGGCCTGTGTTCTGGCCTCTGTCCTCCACCTACATACCAGGCTTTTTCCATATGACATGCCATCAGGGGTTGTTTTGTAGTGGTCTGTGATTATGTCATGCTGCCATTCTTGCCATCATTCCAGTGTTGTTGTGTCTCCCACGCATATTGTGGGTTTGGGTCCATATATATGTGGGCTTCATCTGCTCAAACATGTGTGCCCTTCTGCAGTCCACATTAGTGTATGTAACAGTGTTATATGCCCCTGTAAGTCAGTCTATGGGGGAGTATGCACCGTAAATAACCTAGGCTGTTACAACATATGAGGGATATCAGGAGTAAGCTACCTTAAGGTTTATGGATATACATTACCATACATTACACCTTGGTGAAATTGGTGGCCTACTTGCAGGCCTTGGCCTGGACAGCAACATATGTTATGCTTTCAGATTACTG
>NC_056746.1:28472329-28500073 GCF_019279795.1 Protopterus annectens
ATAAGCATTGCTTACCCCCACGCAAACAAGTTTATACCCGCTTACTGCTGCTTAAAAGTGCTTACTCCCGCTTACCCCGTGCTAATTTTTTTTAAAAGAAATGAAAAAGGGTTGATAGGAAAGTGGTGAAAAATGGACACAAATAGGGAAAGACAGTAGGGAAAATAGCTAGGTATGTGCAAGATGGGTGTAGGGAAGGTCCATAGTTGTCCATTTCTTCTATAGCAACAGCTGTGCATATACACTGAATCTGGAGATAGATTTGGACAATCAAACCACTGAGAGAGGGGTGAAGACAACAAAAATATGTTGTGCAGCCAATTAGACCAGATTACGTGTCCAGTGGATAAGTGTGTAAAATGGACAGCTATGTATGGGGTGAGATTTTTTGGGGGGGGAACCGATTGCCCCCCTTTTTTTTCAGGTGAGAGTGGGATGTTGGGGAGGGATAGTACGTATATTTAGGGAGGTAGGTTGGGTAGGATAACAGACAAGACAGACAAGACAACATACAGGGGTGGTATATGACACATGTGGGGGTAAACAGCTTGATGGGGGGGTGTTTGGAAATCAAAAGCCCATGAGCCCCTAGTGGATACAGTGGGACTGAGGTCCCCACACATGAGCTTTCTCTACTGCACCTTCACAGCCCTGAAGGTGGCTGTGTTGGGGGCTGAGTAGGAGGGCCAGACCGACCCTCTAGTTGTGACATGCGGCCCTCAAGCTGACATAGCAGATCTCCAAACTCCCTGCAGAGCTCGCTATGCACCACGCCCCGGATTTGGCGATGGGTGACAGTGTCCTGTCCTCATCAACTCATGGGGGGCTAGCCCCATCCCCTGAAGTGGTTCCACCCTAAGGTGGTGCAGGACCAGCGGATGAGGAAGTCCTGGGGTGGGCCCCAGACGTGCTGGTGCCCAGTGCCACAGCCAGCTGAGGTGGGACAGGTGGGTTTGCTGGGACCAGCCTTTCCAAACTTGCTATGGTGTTCAAATTTACAACATATGTGGGTTAGTAATGGTCAACACATTCCAGGATTAAGTATGACAGCATGCATAGATATTCCCATTAACCCAAAAACACTAGAAATGGAACAGTGGCATAGCAAACAGAACAAATGCATATATGGAACCACAGTGGCCATTACAACAGCATGCAGATACATTGATGGCACCAATGTGGGAGTATTTCAACTTGGCACATGCATAGGAACAAATTTAATTATTTATCAAACAATAGGACATATTTCCCAACAATAGATTTAATGGGGCACATACCGATTGAGTTGTGTATTTAGTTTATTGTTGCAGATATGGTGGGGGGAGGATTTGTCAATTAACAACTAGTATATTCCTGTAGTTCTCATTACTTTCCTAGTCAGTGCTGTGATCTGTACCTTACGGGTTTTAGTACACTACCCTATGGCCTTACTTTGGACAGTGGTATGGATGTAGACAAATATATACATGAACTGAGTTTTACCTGTGGTATACACCTCTTACCTGGTATACCTGTGGAGGTATTGTTTGTTAACACTACCTAACTGTTTCTACACATATTCCTGGATTCCAGATTGATGTTATGCACATACCTGTCTATCTCTTATTGCACACACTTTGGGCATGTCTTGACCACATGAAGGTGAACCGGGACATATTTTGAGTATTGCCCTCTTAAACCTTTGGTGATTTGTACAATGACAGGTGTGTTTTCATTGACAATTTCCATATATGTACAGGCCTGAAAGTCAGTTATATGACATGAAATGCTGCCTACATGTCAGAGATTAGCACACTTATATACCAGGGGGATAGGGTAACAGCCGGCAGATATGGGCCGATTAACTTGACATTCTGGACAATTCTGTACACTTGTGGGGTATGATTCTGCAGACAGCTTACTACCTATCCCAGAATCTGAACCATGGCTGTGTCTACTAAAAATAAAACAGTGTCCATCACAGTTGAGTGTGCTATATAGATATTGCTGTGTATCTATTGCCTGATTTCTGTCTATAATTCTCCTGTGGTTTTACAATCTGGTGTTGTAATTACATCACTCTTATACAGGATTTCCTAGACAGTTTTATTATGTAGCACAGTGTGGGTGACAGTGATGATTAATACTTTATTATTCAGAGCAACTGCAACACTAACGATGCCATACAATACCAGAGTAAACAGTACCTGTACAGGATATCAATCTTTTATTTCTAGGCACAGTTTTCGTATCTGACAGACTTGTGGAGGCAATGTTTGTTAGCGCTACCTGAATGTTGCCACACATATTACCAGATTCCACATTAGTATTATGCACATACGTCTCACGCTGTTACTGCACACACTCTGGTAACAGCTTGACAACATGGGGGTGGAGATGGGGCATACTTGGCTTATTACTCTCATAACATTTTAGGGAGTTGCAAGAGTGACAGGTTTGTTCTTATAGATGTCTGACAATCAGTTGTATTTCTTATTTGCTGCCTATACGTCTGGGATCATCCCACTGATTTGCCAGGGGGACAAGGTGACAGGCAGCAGATATGGGCCAATTTACTGGACATTCTGGACATATCTGTACAGTTGTGGGGTATGATTCTGCATACAGCCTACTACCACTCCCAGGACTGAAACCATGGCTGTGTGTGCTAACAATGCAACTGTTCACATTTCAGTTGAGTCTGCTGTTTGGATTATGTTGTCTGTCTTTTCATTGTTTTCTGTATAAGTCTCTCTCAGTTGTACTATATGACTTCTTGGGATTACAACAGTCATATACAGACATTCCTAAACATTATATTTATGTAGCACAGTGTGGGTGATAGTGCTTAATACAACAGTACTATTATGAGATTGCAACTCTACATTACCATATGATACCAGAGTAAACACATGCAGTCCAGCAGTTAGACCTTTATTGTCAGGCTATTATGCTTTTATTTAAATACAAACTATAGGAGACTCTTCCTGCCATATTCTCTGCAGTATGCAGTAAATGCCTTAGACAATACAGGTTTTATACAGGCAATTAACTTACTACTACTTTTAGATTTATTTCCTATGACAGTACAAGCAAGAGTATTAATAACCTGCTTCTCATTGCAACTGCTGCAATCTACAGGCATGGGCTTCCTGGTTCTCAGCCCGCTCATCTGCCACTGTAAAAGACATAAGAGGAATATTTAGCCATACCTATCCATAATATACATGAGCTGGCAATTATTAAACAGGTAGTGGACTGATACTTACACAAGGCTGGGACATCCCCCACCCTCCTAGCCTCTTGGATCCACTGATCCAACAGATCCCCCTTTCTCCGCTTCAGATCGGCATAGTGATGCCTGACTTGCTGACCAGTTCGGGGTATGCCAATGGCACTGGTGAGGTCATGGTTGAGATGGTCCCAGGCTTCTGCTTTGTATTGGGAACCCTGGTACTGGCCCTGCAGCAGTCTCTGGTCATGGTCTTTCACAAGGAGTCCTGCCATGACTCTGGACTCCTGGATGCCCCAGCACTGTGCCCGAAAGTGCACACCCTCTCCCATACCAGACATAGTGACTACAGGAGGAAGCTGCAACCAGTTATGGGACGTATTCCCACCTATTGGGTTTAAATAGGGCTGATTTCCCATTCTTTGCCATGATTGAATGGTTTTGAAAATGCTAAGCTATGGACAAACCTGCTTACCTGAAGTTGGCATTGCTTAAAGGGGTATACCAATGGGCAAACTGCTTTAGCTGGCCTACACATTACTTGCACCTAGTAAGCTGGGCTGTGCAATGCTTAGGGTTGCTTAATTTTTAATTTGCATACTATTTGCTTTCTGGCATTGATTTGATATTCATTACATGTTCTATATGTATTTGGTATCCATGATTCATGTGTACATACACTGTATGGGGTCCTTGTGTTTATTAGGGGATTTCAACACTTTATTACAATGACACCTCACATCTGGGCTTACTGCAGTACTCCATGTCACATATTTATGTTATGTAGTAGATTATACAACATAAAACTGTATATAGATTCCTTTCACATGTTCAGTTTGATTTTCCTATAGTGAGGATCTGTTTGGTGATACCTCATTGTTTACTGCTGTGATGGCTTAGTGGTTAACTGATGTGACTATAGTGTGCAGGGTTCTGCATTCAAGACCTACAAAGGCTGCTTATTTTGTTTCTGGCCAGAACAGCGGCTGTTGCATACAGTGATTAAGGAACTTTTAAGCAATTGTAAGTGGGTTTGCAGGAAGGTAAACATTGCTAACCTCCGGTTAAATATGCTTACAAAGAGTTAGCATCAATATTGCTTAATCTGTGTGCACATTGCTTACCCCCAAGCAAACGGGCTTAAACCAGCTTACTACTGCTTAAATATGCTTATTCTTGCTAAATAGTGCTTATTCCTGCTTATCCCCACACTAATTTAGACAGTAATGTAAAATGGTTCTTGGGAAGGTGGTGGATTTGGAAACTCTATGAATTCATCATTCATTACACACTGTACCTTCGATTTGTATCTCTGTGTGTACATATACTGTATGGGGCACTTGTGATTATCGGTGGATTTTACAACATTATGACAATGACACCTTACATCTGCATTTAATGTGGTACTCCAGTTCACAAATATATGTTATTTAGTAGGTTATGCAACAAAAAAATACTGGTCATAAAGTGATTTGACATGGAAAATGGAATGTACTGGAGTGAGACTTAAACCGGGAATGACTGCTCCTAAAGCGAATGCTCTGCCCGCTACAGTATTGCAGTATTGCTTCATTTGCATATATCTTGATTTTTATCCTCTTGTGCCATTTAAGCTGCAATAAACATAGCTAAGCGATGGGCAAATCCATGTAACTACGCTTAAATTGTATCTGTTTCATAAAAAAAAGCTTGTTTATATTTCATATTTTAACTATTGCTCTTATAAACTTGGGGGGATGTTGCTGGGGGTATGGAACACCTATGAGTGGTGTTTCTCATTCTTAGTCCTAAACTGCTGTTCTTCATTGCAGGGGAGTGTATATTCTGAGAGCTCTGCTCTCAGACACACCCCCTGCACTCAAACATGCTCCGTGTCCATTTAGGAGCTCAGGCAGCGCGCCTTCATTAATATGCCTGACACGCTACTGTCCTGCTCCTAAACCACTTCCATGCAGGACTAATCTAGTCCTGCACAAAAGTATAGTGAATCCAGGGGATAGTTTTTTTCTATGTAATTAGTCTGAACTGTTATTGCTTACATTTCTGTATTTTTTTGTTTGTAAAATGCTTTGTATTCAACCTGCGCTAAGCCTCAAATTTGTCAGTATTGATCAGTGCAGTACCATGCTAAACAAATATAAGTAATTAAATAAAACAATTAATTAACTAATGGGAATGGTCTCATGTCCACAGGGAACCAGACCACCTTTATAACCTGAAGGCTTATATGGTTAAACTTCATGATAGTCATTCATCAGTAAGCTTAGTATAAACCCATAATATTTTAATGTATGTGTTTTCCATAGCAGCTTGTATTTTAATTCTGAGTCAGTGTTAACTAGTTGTGCTGGAAACTAAGTGTAGAGACTAGATGTATCTCCTTTCCATAGTTCTTAACATTAACCTGGTGCACATGCACTTACACATGGTCATAGATATGGACACTAATAAATACACACACACACGCACATATATGCATGCACAAATACACACACACGTGCACCTGCACACACACACACACACACACACACATACGCACACACACACACACACACACACACACACACACACACACACACACACACACACACACACACACACACACAAAAGAGTGGGGTTCGTACATGAATGCTGTGTGCTTGTGCAATGTTAATAGCTGAGGATTTTGCTGCATGAGGTGGCTTGCACCTAAAATTACATCTTTTTGCACCATCCTATATTCCCCAACACCCTGTGCATTGCTGCCCCATATGTTAATTAGCAGTATGCTATGCACTATTTGTCTATAAATTCCAGACTGTCTCACATACATAGACATAGAATCACAAACACATGCACACACATGCATGTGCGCACAAGCACACACACACACACACACACACACACACACACACACACACACACAATTTATGTGTATAGGAAAATGCGAACATCAGTGTAGTACACCTTCGCAAATTTGCTGTTATATCTACAGATTCCATCACAAAGTGATACATTTTGCAGTACAAACATGCATAAAAAAGAAATACAACATTATATGCCCTTAATAAATGTATAAATATAAAGTTGAAAATCATGGTCAGAATAAGTTATATTTATCACATATGGTAATATTAGGAAGATTACCAAATAAATAACTGCTTCAGTAATTTTGGCTTTTCCAATAGATTACATAGTAATCAGGGGCACTTGACAAAATTTGTCAGCTTTATGAATATGCATAGCAGAACTGTAGGCATAAATAAATATTGTGGGAAGAAATAGCCAGGGAATTGTTATGGCTAGGCTTATATAGGCCCTAGGGCCGATACCCTAGTACCAACCTATGAATCTATGAAATGGTGTCACTAAGAAATATGCATTGTCTTATTGCAGCTTTTAAATGTATGTGCCTTTATTGTTGCCATTCAGCATATATTTTTCTGCTAATATATTATATGTAGAAAGAGTTTTATTTGATTAAAAGCAAACATCTAGAAGTTTGTTTAACATACATAACTTAATTTAGTGTTGCTTTTTTATTTATGAAATATATTGCAAGATACATGTATAGACATTTAAAGTGAACAGTTGTTGACAACATACTTAAAAACATATAGATATTAATATAATACTTGAAAGTTCATAAAAATGACTGTTCACAAGAACATATTAAATAGATATAAATATTGTATGTATTAAGTAATACTAGTTTTCAGTGGTAATTTAAATAAATGATTTGGCATTACTGACACAAGAAATGAAATGTTTAATGTAATATAATATAAATAGATGAATATATGTTGGTATTATATCTATGTTATTAATGAAAATATATTGTTAAGGTTAGAATGTTTTAACAATTACCACTGACTGTATTTGAGTTCAGAAGTTATATGTAAACTATCCACAGGATTCAACAAGCTCTGTACGGTGAGCAGGAATAGTGGAGGAGCTGCTGGAGGCAATATGGCCACCGAGAGATCCAGGAACAAGCTCCCAGGACGTGCACGAGCGCTCCTGCACTATTCCTGCACGGGCACAGCACTTGTATGCTAATTATCCCATTTGCAGGTGAAAACCATGCAAATGAGGTGAATTAGTGATGCAGGAAGCTGGCAGCCATCTGTGTAGGACTAGTGTAACCTGCAAAAATGTACTCGGTTAAGAACCAAGTACATTTCTGCAAACTACAAAATGGAGCAATGACAGCTTCAAATAAAGGGTGTATATAATGTGTAAAGGATGCCAATGACCAAATAGATGGCCACTGGCATGGAAAACAATTGCAAAAAAAAAATAAATATAATTTTTTTGGCCGATTTCAGCCATTTAAGTGAAGGGCAGCGGCTCGCAAACGGGATTGACCGGAAAATAAAAGACAAACCCTGAAAAAAAGCTTTCTCTGCAAAATCACAATTTTGCCATTATGGTCAATGGCAAGCAGAAGACAACAAGGCCAGTGAATAGTGATTGCTAAGGGGGAAGGCTCAGTGTGGGACTTGTAACTAGGCATTAGCAGGCAATCCTATGCAAATGAGGGGAATGATACTGAATCACAGATTTCCCCTCATGGCTAGCCTGCACCCATCCGTGTAGGTGCAGGAAGACCATGGTGCAAGCCTAAGAGACAGCTGACATTATAGAGGGGTGTGTCAGGCATACTGTAAGCTTATTGGAGCCCTCTGGCTCAGGTTTGCCCTTAGCTTAGCAGAGCTAAGGAAGGGGGTGTGTCTGAAGCTGCCAAGCACACTTTAAATTGCCTAAATAGGTGTGCACACTGCACACTGTATTTTAAACAAAAAAAAAAAGTAAACCGGGAAATAGCAGCTCCGTACACATCTGAGCACTGGGTTTGCGCTGCACACCTCTGGGCTTAAACAGGAAGGCAATAGGAAGGGAAAACGGCAGTAGGAAGGTAATCAAGGAAAACTAGAATAGCTGGCAGGTGAAATGTATCAGAATCAGCCAATTACACGGGTCTATATCAGATTGTCGAATGCTGACAACTTTGAAGCTTCAAACTTCGAACTTGAAAGTTCAAAGTCTAAAAATGTCGAATGTCAAAAAAAAAAAAAAAAAAAAAAAAACACTCAAAACCCAAAACAAAAAAAAATGCTCTATGCAGGGGTCAAGCCCCTCTGCACCCCCATAAACCCCCCACTTCTTAAATATACCAACTCCGAGATCGCACTACAGTCCAGTAAAGGGAAATTTTGGTTTCCTGCACTCTATGGCTATCTCCGTTATATGTTTTGATGTTTGTACACTTCGAACTTTCAAGTTCGAAGTTTAGTGCTTTGAACTTGTCAGCATTCGACATTATGATATAGACCCAATTACACAGGCAGCAGCACAGCCCAGCCCAGCACATTACTATAAACTATGCAAACACCTTTCCCTCTGGTTTTTCCCACAAACTCTACACCACTGGTGTACACAAATGGGGAAATTTAACCTAACAAAAGCAACAAAATGATAGGGGCTGTATCCAGTCTCATAGATCAACATGTGAAAGAGGCTGAGGGTAGTGAGGATGAGAATGCTGATGACCAACCCACAGTGAGGAGAAGGAGAAGAGTGTACAGACCCTGGGTAACCTTCCAGGGGCTACATGAGCTGGAGATAGTTGAGCACTATAGGGGAACAGGGACCTCCTACATCAAATTGAGGTTCCTATCGCGTGATCAAAAATTGTAAATGGCGAATGAGTATTGAGCGATCCCGATTCATAGTTTCATAGTTTCATAGTAGAGTACTAGGCTATCTGCCCGGGGGCATTTATAAGCCTAGCCAACAGTGATGTGGCTTTACGCCACCCCATACTATATAGTTGCGCCTCTCTAGTAGTGACACATGTGGGACCCCATTATTTAGTAAACTATACCTCTGTCTAGTAGTGACACTGAGGTCACTCCCGGGGTAAACTTGCGATCTCCCATCCATGCATCGAGATTTTTCTTGAACAGTGCCAATGAAGGGCTCTGTCTCACATGAACTGGGATTTTGTTCCAGAGTATGGGTAACCTCTGTGTTATGAATCTATCCCTCCAGCATGTCCTATTCATATTTGTGCAGAGGTTGAAATCTTTAGCTCGTGTGGTTCTGGTGGATTTGGATTTTTTGAGATGGAGCATGTCCATCAATTCCTGGTTGGACATGGCCCTGTATGTTAGGCACAAATCACCTCTGAGCAGGTGGTATGCTACTGAATAGAGCTGGAGTTTCTTTAATCTAGCTGGATAAGGCACATGTTTGAGACCTATGATCCTCTTGGTGAGGTACTTCTGGGGTCTTTCCAGTTGTTGCATGTGCGGGTGAGATACATCCCAAATGGAGCATTATATTCAATCATGGGCCTGACAAGGAGGAATATAGAGGTACAATGACCTCCTTTGATCTGGATGAGAATCCTTCATGATGAGATGGGCAAGGTAGAATGTCTTTCTGACCACTTTGGCAACATGGTTGTCAAAGGAGAGGTCACTATCGACTTGAGTCCCCAGGTCTCTGATTACTTCTTCCGTATTCAGTGGGTTATTGTCTACGTGATAATTTGTGGGTACTTTGTTTTTCCCAAAGGGGATGACTATACATTTTTGGCGTTAAGTTTAAGGCCATGATTCCGGCACCAGTTGTCCGTTCAGTGAGACCTTTCTGTAGGATGTGTGTGTCGGCAGGTGAATCAACTATGGCACCCAGTTTGCAGTCATCTGCAAACTTTGTCAGCCATAATCCTTCCATATTTGCTTTCACATCTGAGAAGTAAATGCGAATAGGAGTGGACCCAAGACTGGCCCTGTGGGACACCACTTGTGGTTTTTGAGTCTGACATGGCTCCAGCAATTTTAACCTTATGGGTTCTGTTTTTAGCCAGTTTGCTACCCATCTTGTGACATATGGATTTACATTTAGGCTGCTGAGCTTGTCAATGATGCCAGAGTGTGGTATCGTGTCAAAGGCCTTAGCCAAGTCCAAATAGGCAGTGTGGACAGCCTTGCCCTCATCGATGGCACTAGTGACTGTCTCAAAGAAGTCAACCAGGTTTAAGAGGCAGGATCTGCCTTTTACAAAACCGAACTGTGTGGGATCAAGGGTCTGCAGATCCCCAATGTCGCCATTTATGAGTTCCATGATGATTCTTTCCATAGCCTTACAGACCAGGCTGGTCAAACTTATGGGGCGGTAGTTACCTGGGTCAGTAGAATTTCCCCTTTGTGGAGTGGGACCACTGTTGCTGTGCCAGTGTTCAGGTACATATCCTGTAGTGAGGCTAAGATTGAATAGAGTTCTTAGGGCGGGTTTAGTTCATCTTGGAGTTCACGTAACGCAACCGGGGATACCATCGGGTCCCATAGATGCTGTGTTTTGCCTTGTTGAGTGCTGATTTCACCTGTGTGTCTGTGATGACAGGTAGGTTACATTCAGCAGGGATAATTACTTCATCTTTAGGGGTGAGGGAGGGAGAAATTTGCACTGAACCTATCTGCCAGAATGTTGGCAATGTCAGTAGGGTCAGTGAATTTTTTGTCATTGTGTACTAGCTCAGAGCATATCTGAGAATTTCCTCCCAAGGTTCTGACATAATTGAAGAAGGCTTTGTGATTGTCTTTGGTATCCTTGGCAATCTTTTTCAAAGTTTGCTTTAGATGTTTTATGAGAGAACGTAGTTTTTACTTGTGCTGATCAGGAAGCCTTTCCCTTGTGGGATTTGGCTTTGTCCTGCAGTAGCTTCCTTCTTTTGTTGTACAGTTTGTTTATAGCCGGGGTCCACCAAACCGGGCGTTTTCCCTTGGTGGAGAGGGTCTTGGTTTTAGTTGGGATTGCTTGATCCATGCATTCTTGGAGATGTCCGTAGAAGGCTTTTGTGAAGGATTCAGCATTTTGGGATGTGATTTCCATTAACCCAGTAGGCTTAAAGGATATCATTTCTGACTTGAGGAGCACAAAGTCAGCTTTTGAGAAGTTTTTCACTGTAGTCTTTTGTTCTGGTCGAAACGTTGTAACATCTCGCATGTAAGAATGAAATCACCATAGGGAATATTTTCCCTTTACTTCAATGCAGTGCGATCTTGGAGTAGGAATATTTAAGTAGTGGGGGTGTGGGGGGTGCAGCCCCCCCTGACTACAGCATTTAGGTAAGTATAGTTTTTTATTTTTATTTTTTTTATAATATTTTCCAAATTTCAAACATCACTCATATGGTGTCGACCATATGGTATTTGATGTTTGAAACTTTTGAAAATATAATATAGACCCACAAATTGTTGAGCTGTGCCGGCCACACCTAACACACAGAACCAACAGAGGGGAACCCATCCCAATGGATACCAAAGTATGTGTAGGCCTAAGAATACTAGCCACAGGTACCTTCCAAAGGCCAACTGGGGATATCATGGGGATCTCACAGACATCAGCATCCAGGGTACTCCACCAGTTCCTGGATGCCATGTCAGCACATGTCAGTGAGCACATATATTTCCTCAACACCTGTGAGGCATTTACCAGCAATATGCGTCTCTTCCACCAAATAGCAGAATACCCTAAGGAAGTGGGTGCTATAGACTGCACACATATACACATCAAAGCACTACCTGGTGAGTGGGGTAGAGTCTACATAAACTGCAAGGGCTTCCCCTCCATCAACTGCCAGGTCATGTGCGAAGCCCAGGATATTATAATGAATGTGTGTGCTGGCAGCCATGGAAGCTATCATGACTCCCGCATCTGGCATATGACACAGCTGTACCAGATATTTGCCAATGGGGACATCCCATATGGCAACCTAGTGGGGGATGCTGGTTACACACTGGAGCCGTGGCTGATGACACCCATCAGAAATGCACACACACCCGAACAAGAACTGCATAATGAGACAAAAGCACAGACCAGAATCATAATAGAGCATATGTTTGGGATGCTCAAGTCACAGTTCCAGTGCCGGGACATATCCGGTGGAGCCTTGCAGTATTCACCAGCTACATGTACCCAAATTGTCATCGTATGTGCCATGCTTCATAATACGATCTGCGGAAATAGCTGCAGCAAGAACAGGACAGGGCAGGGCCACACAGCCCCCCGCCATTGCCAAGGCCTGCACAAGCACAGAGTGACTCAGAGGAGGAACAACCTGAGCCTATCCCAGTAGGCAGAAGGAGGCATGCCCAGTATGCACAGGCCTTAGCAAAAAGGCTACACATAGCACATACATTGACACGGTAGGAACCCAGGGAATGATAACTCTCTCTGACTCGCACATACAGTAAAAGGGATGCCAAACATGACACTACCTGTGCTTAACCATGTATAGGGAGTGTACTATGTGCATTTGACATAGTCAGTCCTCTAGCACCATCCTCAATACTGACACTGCCACAAGGTAAATCACTCTCCCTACCAATTGCTGAATGGAGTAGTATGTTCTGTTACCTGTAGCTATGGTATGGATGTCAGCATGCAAGGGAATTGGGTGGCTGAATGGGATGCCAGCAGATAGTAGACACCTATATTGGCAGCATGAAATCTGTAACAAATACTGGTGTCACCATAGTAGCCAGTACTAAAGAAGGTGACAAAACCCACTGCAGAAAATGTGGTGGGCCAAATGTGTGTCTATAGCACACACACATGCAAGTCAGTGAGGCTCACTTACCCAACAACAGTCTCAGCCAGCAGGACAGGCATAGACAAACACAAAGAAAGGCTGTGCTAAGGCCTCTGATTGATGGCTATGGAGAATAGCCCCCCTCCAGACCTACACAGACAGACTACAACATGACAGGCAGTGGGATGTTAGTTCTGAAGGGTAAGAAGTCTGAAACTGAAATGTAGGTCAATAAAACCTAAGAACTGTAGTACAGTGATATGCCTCTAGTCTGCATGACAGTTCAGAATACAGAATGAAATGGAGTACCTGAAATACCAGTACAGTCATAGCAAATGTGTACAGTTGTCAGGTGTGACCCCCCACAATCCTATGTAGAAATGTAGTAACATGTATGTGTAGGTATAATAATGGTGGAGCACAGATTACCTGAGCCAGCCAAAGTAGCAGAATAGAATGTAGCATGTGTACAATATGCAGGGCTGTGTGTGTTAGGTTGGTGTGTGTTGTATATTGTGTGAGAGTGGTCAGCATGTAGGCATGGTGGGTTGTGTCCTGGTGGCCATTGGCCAGTATTGCCGATGATAGGGCCAAGTTCTCACAACTGCAGTGCCAAACACAACGCATCCCAGCAAGACACATTCCAGCAGTAAGCCATAGTAATTGATGAGATGCACTATTTGTCACCATCTGAAAGATGGACATGGCATGAATGTGGGCCCAGACATACAAATAGTACACAGGCAGAGAGTGTATAAAATGTTACTATCAACTGAACACACCTTTGGAATTGTACATACAGGTTAGCAGCACATTAGTTGGGTTTGTTGTATGGAATACTGATGTCATCTGGCCAAACACTGGCAGACCACAAAAGTCACAGGAATGAAGCACTGAGAAACTGCTGATGTCCCTGCACAAGCCAGCATAAGCGGAATGCCCATTGTATATCTGTGAGACAGCTGCAAGTAGCTTTCCTAGCTCACATGCACCCAGCTCACCCCACCATCAGCCACAGGTACCTCACAGGTCTTATCCCTGCTGTTGGGAATGAGTACAATATGACCCCCACCTCTGTATGGAAATAGCCACAGAATGCATCATGCTGAAGAGGTGTCCCATGCATGTGTGTCCCTAGCTGTAAGCAGTACTCTGCCAGCATCCACACCAATGGATCAATAAGGACAGAAACTATTGACATTAACACCTTGCACACCTACCCTGTCACCCCAGGGGAATATAGTGGCTTGCAGCCTTGGACTGTAGGAGTGACACAATGCAATTGCCTGCTACAGATGGCCTGCATCACTACCAAATGTCCTACATTCCTCTGTCAAAGGCCTGTGTCTCAACTGTACTGCCAATGTATGTTATTTCATGGACACCCAAATAACAACATAACAGAGTCCACAGAACCCAAATGCAAGGCCATGTCGACAAATCCCAGTAGCATGTCCACCATGTCCTACTGCATGAATTATGGACCAACCCCAAAATACAGCTGGGATGAAGTGATAACTATAGGGAACTTATAAGATAATGTTTGCTTAATGTTTGGAAGAGGATAGAATAACAGGGGTGGGTAGGAGCATGGATGCCATAGAGTGTGAAGTCTGAAACTCAGCCATGTGCACATACTATCCCTGCCTGCAAATACAGGAATGGGTGGCTACAAACCTGCTTGTAAACCACAATGTGAAAGGGTAATGGCCATAAATATGAGCCCTGCCTCTGGGTAATCTGTGTGAATCTGTACAGCTGTGAGGTATGGCCACAGCAGGATATGGCCAAACTGTCACATCGATGGATGTACAAACATGGAATCCTCAGCCACTACTGTAACAAGGTGCTGAACCATTTACACAGACCCATCAGCATGTGTCTGCAGCTTCCGCTCCAGAATGGCATGATTGTGCAAGAATATGTAGGCTGCGGACCAAAATACTGGACACAGTTTTATTCACCCTTTGTTCCCCAGGAAATTACTGCAAGCAAATACATATACCTGACAGAAGTTGATGACATAAAACATCACATATATTGTGTAAAACAATACATATGTATGAATATCTCTGCCACACCAAAATCATGTAGGAGAAGCAGCACAGACACAATTACGTACAGTAACCCACTATCCTTTGTCAATTTTGACCCCATAGTATCAACTGATCTACAGATATCCTGCAGAAACAGGTTGCTAGCTGTAGGTGTAGAACACAAATGCCTGCACTGGAGTACAACCTACCTGGAATGGATTCACACATTCAATACAGAAGGTCATAATGGGCATGCTCCCACACTTAGAGAAATGAAGCCCATGTCTGGCAACAACAGTGGACTATACATATCTGACAGTCACAGATGTTTGTGCACACAGTCCACATTGCACACCAGTCATGCTTTGCACACACATTGGATAGGAATACACACATTTATCCAAGGACAACACACTATAATAGGCCAAACTTACACATACAAAGATGTGTGGAAGACAGTGACAGACAGTGACAAAGAGCCTCCCATCACGAGGCCTGTCCCACCCAGTACACATCCAATTGGCTAAAACCACATGATGTGCAAATGTCAATCACTGTAGATATTTGCCTCTGGTACCCCTCAGCACTATAGTGTCTGTAGTGCTTGTGATAACTGTGTAACATGACTGTACAAGTCATTATTCATCTAGCAGTTGTATACACATACTTATTAAATTTAAACCTGTGTGTGACTGTGTATTGTCTGTCTGCTTCCAGATGAATAGTTTATGGCCCATGCATACACACTGCACTCCCCATTGCCCTACTTTGACAAGCCTGCTGATGTAATTCACCTTGAAATACACCTTTGGTGACAGTGTAGCCCTATACGCTTTGTGGCTCATGCTAAAACTGCGTGATGCTGTAGTGTGATGTACTAGTAAGGTAGGAGCTCTAATCCCAGATATGGCAACTGTGCGACTGTGTGTGTAACGATTAATGATTTTGTGGCCATTCACAGTCACTACACTCCCCATTGCCCTATTTGGCAAGCCTGCTGATGTAATTCACCTTGAAATACACCTTTGGTGAAGTAGTCACTCTATAAGTTCTGTGGTGCGTGCTATAACTGTGTAATGCTATAGTGTGATGTACTAGTTAGGTAGGAGTTTTAATCCTGGAAATGGTAACTGTGTGTGGGTGAGTGGTTGGTTGTGTGTGCTTGTAGAGATCAATGATTTTGTGGCCATTTACAGTCAATACAATTTCCATTGCTCTACTTTGGCAGGGCTGCTGATGTCATTCACTTTGAAATACACCTTTGGGGAAGGAGTAGCCCAGTAAGCTCTGTGGTGTGTGTTATAACTGTGTAATGCTGTAGTGTGATATACTAGTTACACAGGAGTTCTAATCCCAAACATGGCAACTATGAAACTCTGTGGGTGTTTGTTTGACCGTGTGGGGATCAATGCTTTTGAGGCCATTCACAGTCACTACAATTTCCATTGTCGTACTTTGGCAAGCCTGTCGATGTCATTCACCTTGAAATACACCTTTGTGGAAAGGGTAGCCCAGTAAGCTCCATGGCGCATGCTATAGTGTGATATACTCCTTATATAGGAGTTCTAATTCCAGACACGGCAACTCTGAGACTCTGTGTGTGTGTGTGTCTGTATGTGTAGGGATCAGTGCTTTTGAGGCCATTCACAGTCACTACAACTGCCCTTGCCCTACTTTGGCAATCCTGCTGATGTCATTCACCTTGAAATACACCTTTGGGAAAAGAGTAGCCCAGTAAGCTCCGTGGCATGTGGCATGTGTTATAACTGCATAATGCTGTAGTGTGATGCACTAGTTAGGCAGGAGTTCTAATCCCAGACATGGCAACTGTGATACTGTGTGTGTGCGTGTGTGTGTGCGTGTGTGTGTGTGTGTGTTTGTCATCAGTATCATTTGTGGAGGCAGCTGTGAGTGTGTAATAACAGGACTCATTGTGGAGCGTGTTTTGCAAATATCTTATATGGTAGGCCTGCTATATGTCACAATGTCTACCTTACAAGGACAACAGATGTCAAACAGCAGATAGGCTGGTGTAGACAATCCATACCCCTACATGTGACATCAGGGATTGGGGAACAATATATTCAACCTTTGTATTACCCGGAGAACACTCTCCACCCATGTCTCATTACACAAACACACTTGACTAGGCGACAACCATTATGTTGGTAGTTCCCTGCATATTGCCCACAGTTAGTAACCATGGTGTGATTGCAGTGGACTACAGAGGACATGACACCCTGTCCCATCCCTAAAATAAGCAAATCATTGTTACAGTGGTCCTTTACCATGTTCCCCACTGGATGCCTGCAAATGTAACTCAGAAAGGAAATACCATGCCTTCTACACATGCCCTGTATGGACAGATGCCACTAACACCAGTGAATACCTGTATCATGCTGTCAATGTAGGTGCAGGGTCAACCTGTTTTCCATTGCCAGTTCTCAACACATGAGGTCAGATGATAACAATCTTTCCACACAACATGCCCCAGACACCCAAGGTATACTTCCACATATCACAGAACATGCATGTGGGACATGAGCACATCCTAGACACCATCCATGTTATGGAATATAGAACACATACATGGCAAGCATTGCACAGCACTGGCCACCCACAACAGTAACCCAGATGAGTGGATGGTGAATACAGTACCCACCTGTGTGGGCTAACCCAGAGACTACACCCCTGAGCCACACTGCAGACCATTGTTATGTGGCCTGATGCCAAGGTATACCCTTTACATAGCCTTGTACAGCCTTCTTGCACAGTCAGCCACTACACACCTGTGAATCAATGCACCCATGCATGCCAGTACTGGAAAACCTGTGTGTCTGTGTGTGTGTGTGTGTGTGTGTGTGTGTGTGTGTGTGTGTGTGTGTGTGTGTGTGTGTGTGTGTGTGTATGTGTGTGTGTGTGTGTGTGTGTGTGTAGCTTAAGGATTTGGATGCCATTCACACTCAATACACCTTGACATACCCTCTGCCCATATATCAGCCTGATAACCTCTGTGGTGCATATGATACCTGCATAATACTGTAGTGTAGCAAACTAGTTAGGAATTCTAATCCTGACCCTGCCAACTGTAATAATGTGTGTGAATCCCTGAGAGAGTGTGGCTGTATCATCCTCGACACCTGTTCTTGTGGACAGGTACATGTACTACATCTACCTTATCCCTCCTTTATCACTGTTGCTGATGTCACTCGCCATCAAATATGAATAGCTTTCCACCATGTAAGCTCTGTGGCACATGCAATAACTGCATAGAAATGTAATAGCAATACATAGTCAGGCAGGGGTTCGAAACCCTGTACTGGTAAGTGTGTGATACAAACATACTTAACTTTTACCATCCTAACCCCTCCCTGTCTTACTTTGTCTCTGTCTATCTCTCTCTCACTCCCTCTCTGGAGGATGTGGAAAAGTACACCTGCTTTGCTTAGGCAGCAGCTTGTGTTTTGTAAGTGATGCTCATGATCAGCTGATGGTCTGTGCACAATTTGCAGTCCCCCACTTGCTGATTGCATGTGGAACAGCTGTGGTAACATTCCCGGGTCTACTTTAATTAAACAAAAGCGGAATCCATTGATACGAATCTGTCAACACATAAACAGCAAAACGCGGAAACGTCAAACGCACTAAATAGCATAATCGGAAATATTGAATTGTCATATTTGGCCCATCTGCGGTATTGCTCCGTAAAGTAAGTGTGCGATAGTTACGGACCTTAGGGTTAGGTGCGGTTAAGGTAAGTGCATAGATAGGTAATGTATGTAAGGTTTACTGTAGGGTTTTGTTAAGTGTATGCATGTGGAATATTTACTTTGTTTGGGTATAGTTGTGTAGGGTAAGTGTGCAGTAGTTACAGACCTTAGGGTTAGGGAGGGGTTAAGGGTAGTGCATAGATAGTTGTGTATGTCGGGTTTAGTGTAGGGTTACAAGTGGGGTTTTGGTGCTTTAATTTAGGGTTAGTAGTAGGGTTTTGGTTAGTGAATGTATGTGTTTTTTGTTGTTGTGTTTGCGTAGGTATTATGTTACGGGCGGTGGGGTTGGCCAACTATTGCGGTTTCGATGTTTAAATTTCACGATTTTGTGTGTTCAACATTATTGTGTTTCACTGTTTATGTGTTGACGGATTCATATTCGACTGATTCCACTTTTGTTTAATTAAAGTAGACCCAACATTCCCATAGCTAATTGCATGGAAACACAATCCTATAACTAGGAACATCACGTGGGTGTAGGCCCTTTTCATTCACTGTGAGCAGGACGTCATATTGATGTTTGGCAAACAGCATCAAAGATGGTAGTGGGACATACCTCTAACACCATACACTGTAGAGACAGGCCAACAAACAGGAGGGGGATGTTCGAGACATGACTACAGAATGAAAGTCTTGCTCTTCTGCATTTGAAGTAATGTTGGTTTAACAGGGTGTGTGTGGATATGGCTAGTCTACATGATTTAATACCTGTCGTGACAGTGTAATGTGGTTGAGGAAACACCCACTGGCCAGTATTTGGAGCCTTATGTGTGTTGTGTTACTCACAGATTACCTATCTTTAGAACTGCAGAAGCATAGTCTGCAGATGTCAGTCAGTACATGGTGACAGCCATGAGAGTTACTGACTTTATATCCCTCATAGAATATATGTTACAACAAACCCTGTTACACCAGTAAATGTATGAGTTTATCACAGCAACATGTCAATATTGGCCCTGTGTTTGTGCCTCCAGCCACAACTCTGTCAACCTTTGTACATATGTCATACAATAAGAGGCGCATATGTTCAGTACACCATTATTTGTTGACATCATACCTGATAACAAGCCAGTGAGATATCAGACTGCTAGACATGTTATGTATAATAGGGGTTATATTTGAGGACAAAACCTGGACATTCTGTCATAGTGTGTACAGTAGTGAGGTCTGTGTACTTACGGTGATTGTCGACAGTGTGTGTATTGCGAATATGTGCCTTGGCCTGTGTACAGACTTTGGTAGATGTCATTGCTCTTGGTTCTGTTCTATCTAATGTTGCATGCTGCTCCAGTGTATGGTACCCTATCAGCTTACATGCTTGTAGCGCCAAACACACACATGTCCCATACCACAGTCAGGCATCGGAATACACTGTGTATATGTAGGGTTAGTGTGTGAATGGCACATATGAGGATGGTGTTGATCAGACAGTCCATATGCTGTAATATTAAGCATGGTTACCATATGAGACTGTGGCTGTGTTCACATTGGTTGTGGGTATGCGCTTTCACACAGGTGTCTGTTAATCTGTGCTGTGACATGCCTGTAGAGCCTGCTATATTTGCAGGTACATGTGTATTCCCCCATAAGAAATGTAGGCCAGTTTTGTGGCAGTCTGCCTGTACTTTACACAGTGCTTTGTAACACGTGTAGCAGCTCAGTGTACTTACCCAGTGTGATGTTATGTCCAGATATTTGTGAGATGTACTGCTGCCGGGCCACCATAACTGTTGTGTATTTCTGAAAAAGCAGTGGGATGCTGAACAGATCTATGTCACTAACTAGTGGGTAGTATGTGGGCATGTGACCTCTGCTCCACTGGTTATTATGTGTCAGGACAGACATGAGTATGTGAATGCATAAACTGTGTGAGCTTATGTATTCTAGAATTTACGTGATAAACCCATTTACATGGCTGTTAACATCCACATTGTCAGGCTTGATCCACATGTCTTGCACTAAGGGATTCTGTGTATCCCTTTGGACTGACCAGAGTGTGTCAGACTGTCCACATTTATTGGTCATATCTCTGCTGTATTCCACAGGACCATTACTGTAATATCTGTGGTACTGTACTATGATGACCTTAGGATGTCTGTCAGTAACTTATGGCGTGCATGTCAATACCAGATGTGACCTCCCACACACAACATTTCAGTTAAGACAGCCCCTGTTACAGTAGCAACAGTCTACATTTATACCTGCAATACTTACATGACATCCCCTTGCACTAAGGGGATGTGACTATTAATGCTGAGGTATGACTCGACTTCATGTTCTGGACATATATATATATATATATATATATATATATATATATATATATATATATATATATACACATATATATACATATATATATATATATATATATATATATATATATATATATATATATATATATATATATATATATATATATACACACACACACACACACACACACACACACACACACACACACACACACACACACACACAGACACATATATATATATATATATATATATATATATATATATATATATATATATATAGATATAGATATATGAAATATACATATCTACATGTATATATATATATATATATATATATATATATATATATATATATATATATATATATATATATATATATATATATACCTGCGCGTATATACATATACATATATATATGTCTACACACACACACACACACACACACACACACACACACACACACACACACACACACACATATATATATATATATATATATATATATATGCACATATAGTTATAGATATCTAAATATATATATATATATATATATATATATATATATATATATATAGAGAGAGAGAGAGAGATCTATATATGACCATATATATAATGCAATATACAGATGTTTATAACTAAATATATATGAATATTTATGTGTATGTACATGTACACATATATTTAGACAATATTGATTATTTAAACAAATTTTTAAATGAGTATTTTTACATGAGTACAATATTTTAACTACTAGATATAGAAATTTTGGTTAAATATGAGTAACTGTGGCTTTAATTACACTTTGGTATTTGAACACATTTGATTGGTCTATGGAGATCATGAGTAGATGTATTGGTACTATTTAAACTTGTTTTTAGTATGAGTTATTTACTTTCTGAAGAAGTTCACAGGAAATAAAGGTGGACGAAACGCGTAAAAGATTTTTTTGACTTTGTGCCTTTTGTCCGTTCACAGTGGTCGTTTTGGTTTGAGTTCTAAAGTTTTAAGTTTCTACAGTTTGTGCAGTTTTCGTTTATTCGTACTTCCACTGGTATCGGCATGGCAGGGGCTGAATCAAGTCAAAATGTGTTATTTGATTTAAGTACCTACTCTTTTCCGGAGTCGGGGGTGAGTCTCAGTGACTATATAGCATCTACCATTAAATAATTGGTTCGCAAGACGATGGCCCGGCAGATGGAAGCAAGAGTTTGCACTACAAGTTCCGTGAGTCTTCATTCTAACCTACATCAAGATGAGGAAGTTCGTAATTCCGCTAACGTAAGTGATTCTGAGTCCACGTCACCAAACGACGTTAGCGTACCAACAGTAGCACCACAAGAGAACGTTAACAGCGTTTATGAAGATAGTGGCCCAAACACAAGCGGAAAAACGAACGTAGCTTCAAGGAATGTTTCTTGTCTACAAGAGAACGTCAGCGAGCAGGTTTTCAGACCTACAGAGAATCCTTTTTTCAGTATGGTGCAAACAAACAACCATGAGAAAGTAAGTGCCAACACTGATATTGATTCTCCTAGCGAATTTGTGCTTTTTAAAAATGCCATTCGCGAACTAGAGAAATTATGTCTGAAATGTGTTTCGCTTCAGCTAGAAGTGTTTTATTTGGAGGAAAACATTAGACTAAAGTGTGTTCCGTTTGGACTAAGAACTTTTAAGTTTCCAAATTTTGTTTCCTATGGAGACTCACTTTACACTCAATTGGTAAAGCTGTTTAATGATACTGGTATAGCTTTCATGACTGCTTTAATTCAACATTACAGAATTGAATTATTAGCTTTGAAAGCTATGGTTTTGGACACCAAGATAAAAGTGTCCAAATTATTCAAAGAGAATGTTACTTTGTATTCCAGTATTAATGCCAAAATTGACAGGTATAGAGCTTCCATAGTCAAAAGAAAATGGAAGAAATTAAACAGGGACCAAATGGCTTACCAAAACAATACAGCTTATCCTTTGAAAATTTCAAAGGTTAAAAACAAAGGAGTGGGTTTAGGCATTACGACAGGTAAGCCTGACATGCGGACACAAGAGACTGATAGTCGAACAAGTCACGACAGTAATGTTAACACATCTGTTGTTGATTCTATTCCAACTGCAGTTGTGTTTAGTGGTGACAATGACAGTGACATCAGGAGTGACTCTACAGTTTCAGCCAGCACTTCTTATTCTCAGGCTGTAGCTACTAAGAGTAAAAATGGTCCTTTTAGTGGACAAAAACGGAAACAAGAGAACACCGAGGTGGTCAGGCAAGATACAGACCAGAAGCAAGACAAAAGGGAAGAACAAGAGGAAGAACTAAATTATGATATTAAAGTCTGTAATTTAACAGAAGAGACTTTGCCATGTGAAGTTCTTTCATTATTAAAGAAAGGACTTTCTTTCATTCCATCTAACCATGTTAACATTACCAAGTTGATAATTGATTTCAGGCTGTATTTGAGAAAATTAAACTTGAAATTTATTTTTGATAGCATGGTTAATAAAGTAACATTTGACAGTGGATGTAACAAAAACAGTACTTTTAACCCTTTACTCAATTCTACTATCAATGTGTTTGGTAAGATCTGTGAGGAAGAGTTTTGAAAAATGGGAACAAATATTGACACAATTTCTAATTTAACTGTTTCTGAACTAGAGGCTCTAGATTTTTTGACCAAGAATAGACACCTCAGGGTCATGAAAAGTGACAAAGGAGGTACCTTAGTCGTTATGAAAGTTACCGACTATGTTCAAGCTATGTCAGCCCTGTTGGAAGATGAAGTTAGCTACACAATTGTAACTAACAAAGAGATTGAAGAGAGTTTTCGTAAAACTGATGTCATATTATTTGACTTATTCAGTCAGGGTAACATTACCTATTCAGAATATGAGTTTTTGTTCACAGAGTATTCTAGATTAGCCAGTTTATTTGGCATACCTAAACTACACAAAAAAGTAGACAAGCTACCTTTTAGACCTATAGTTTCAGCAAGTTTCTCTAAAACCGAGACAATATCTATATGGTTAGACAATGTTTTGAACCCCATAGTACAAAAGACGAAATTTTATATAAAAGACTCTTGGCATCTTTTGGAACTTTTAAGTGCAGTTAACACCGAAGGAGTTCCTTTTTATTTTGCATCATTAGATGTAGTGTCTTTGTACACTTGTATAGATCAAAAAGAAGGGGTCGACTTGTTAAGGGAATACTTGTCAACACACACTGATCTGAGTAATGATAAGGTCAACACAGTTTGCTGTTTGATGGAAGTAGTTTTAGATAATAATTTTTTCAATTTTGAAGGTATCCAGTACAAGCAAACTACAGGTATAGCAATGGGTTCATGAGTTGCACCAAGTTTTGCAAACTTGGTGATGGCTATGTGGGAGTTACTGTTTTTGGAGATACATCCACTGTCTAGACATCTCCTTTTCTATAGACGTTACATTGACAATCTATTTATTTTATGGAAGGGAGATCGTAGCACTTTCAATACTTTTGTAGAATATTTAAATCACACCACAGGTTTTTTGAAATTTACTGTAGGTGGGTTTGGTGAAGATTTAGACTTTCTAGATTTACATTTAAGTTACAAAGTTGACACTTGTCAATTTGAAAGTAACATTTTTAGGAAGTCAAATTTCACTAACCAATACTTACATTTCGACAGCTTGCACCCCACCTTTATGAAGCGTGGGGTTGTGAAGGGGCAGTTTATTAGGTTGAGTCGGTTAACTACTAGTGAAATGATTTTTTCGAATGAAATGAATAAATTAAAGTGTTTCTTTGTAGATAGGGGATACAAAGAATCATGGCTCAATCACATAATACAAGAGGTTTTTTTGTTGAGAGGTAAAAAGGCTATTCCAATATTACACAAGTCTCATAATGATGACCAGGTGGTCAATACAGTTAAAGCTGATCCTATTTACAATTTAGCTTTTCCTATTCCTATAACTAATGAAATGGTTTTCATTAGAAACATCATTACAGAGAATTGGAAGGTAATTTTGGGAAATAAGGATTTAAGTTTAATATTAGGCAATTTACCTTTATTTACATACAAAAAAACAAAGAACTTAAAAATGATTTTGGAAAAGGT
This sequence comes from Protopterus annectens, assembly GCF_019279795.1. Lineage (NCBI taxonomy): Eukaryota > Metazoa > Chordata > Ceratodontiformes > Protopteridae > Protopterus > Protopterus annectens. The sequence goes on from NC_056746.1 coordinate 28,497,288, forward strand.
ACCTTCTGAAGTTTCAAATAGATCTACTGACGGTACCTTTCCTTGTCAGAATTGTAAACAATGTAGACACATTTCTGGTACTAGTTCCGTGTTTTTCAAGCATACAAGAAAATAATTTTTTATTAAGGGGCATTACACATGTAAGACAAAAAATGTGGTATATGTCGCTCTATGTAATTCTTGTGAACATTTTTATGTTGGTAAAACCATTCGAACACTAAACAAACGTATCTATGAACATGTGTCTGCTATTAAAAACAAGGACTCGACAAATGCCCTAGCAAAGCACGCGATTGTTTGTCCAGATTTCAAAAAATTCACTTTTTCCGTATTAGAAAAGGTTCAGGATGTAGGTTTTTGTGGTAATTACAAAGTTAAACTGGAATGTAAAGAAGCTATCTGGCAAATTCTGCTCAACGCAGACAAATACCCTGGGTTAAATGAAGCAGTGAACATAAAGTGCTTTTTACAAGCACAAAGACCTAAATAAGTGTATTATAAGTTCTCAATTATATCAAATACACATGTATTTAGACAATATTGATTATTTAAACAAATTTTTAAATGAGTATTTTTACATGAGTACAATATTTTAACTACTAGATATAGAAATTTTGGTTAAATATGAGTAACTGTGGCTTTAATTACACTTTGGTATTTGAACACATTTGATTGGTCTATGGAGATCATGAGTAGATGTATTGGTACTATTTAAACTTGTTTTTAGTATGAGTTATTTACTTTCTGAAGAAGTTCACAGGAAATAAAGGTGGACGAAACGCGTAAAAGATTTTTTTGACTTTGTGCCTTTTGTCTGTTCACAGTGGTCGTTTTGGTTTGAGTTCTAAAGTTTTAAGTTTCTACAGTTTGTGCAATGTACACATATATCTACATATGTATATATATATTTATATATATATATATATATATATATATATATATATATATATATATATATATATCCATATCCTTATGATCCTTATGTATAAACATTACTGTTGTAAATACCTTCCCAGATGTATCACACCGTATATATCTGACATGTGTATATTTAGATATAACAACATATGTGATTCAACAGTATTGTTGCTAACAAGTACTACACCATTGCAGAAGTCAATACAGTGTTTCAATACTATTCAGTATGTGTACTGACAGATATATTGGAAATACAGCAGCTGCCTTCACAGCTGTGATGGCGTAATGGTTAACAGCTGTCAATGTATTGTACAGGGTCCTTGGTTCAAGACATGCAAGGGCTGTTTATTTTGTTACCAAAAAAAAAAAAACAACCAAAAGTGCCAAGCAAAACCAAATACAAAAGCAGGCACCTGGAAGGAACACTGACCCAAATACCACTGATACATTTTATTCAGACACAGAGGCTTCATACACATGTGTTTGAAGCCTCTGTCTGAAATAAAATGTATCAATGATATTTTGGGTCCATGTTCCTTCCAGGTGCCTGTTTTTCTGTTTATTTTGTTGCTGGGCAGAACAAGGACTGTTGGATACAGAGTTGTTAAGGCACTTTTACGCAGTTGTGAGTGGGTTTGCATGGGTTTGCGCAACAGTGAGCAATGCTACCTTTTTGTTAAATATGTTTAGAATCAGCCTCTAAATTGCTTATCCTGTGTAGGCATTGCTTACCCCCATGCAAATAGGATTAAACTTGCTTACTGCTGCTTAAAAGTGTTTACTCCCGCTTACCACCCTGCGTTAATTTCTTTAAAAGAAAAGAAAAAGGGTTGACAGGAAAGTGGTGAAAAAGGGATATAAACAGGGAAAGACAGTAAGAAAAATAGCTAGGGATGTGCAGGACGGGTGTAGTGAAGGTCCATAGCTGCCCTTTCTTCTACAGCAACAGCTGTGCATATACACTGATTTGGAGGTAGATTTGGACACTCATACCCCTGAGAGAGGGGTGAGGACAACAATAATGTGTTGTGAAACCAATTAGACCAGATTACATGTGGACAGTGGACATGTGTGTTAAATGGACAGCTATGTATGGGGCAAAATTTTATTTTGGGAACAGATTGCCCTTTTTTTAAGGTGAGAGTGGAATGTTGGGGAAGGATAGTAGATATATTTGGGGAGGTAGGTTAGGTAGGATGACAGACAAGACAGCATACGTGGGTGGTATATGACACATGTGGGGGTAAACACCTTGGATGGGGAGAGGTGTTTGGAAGTCGGAAGTCCATGAGCCCCCTAATAGCAACAGTGGGACTGAGGTCCCCACCCATGGGCAGTCACCACTGCACCTTCACAGCCCCAAAGATGGCTGTGCTGGGAGCTGGGTTGGAGGGACAGGCTGACCCTCTAGATGTGTCACATGGCCCTCAAGCTGGTGTAGCAGATCTCTGAACTCCCTGCTGAGCTCGGTATGCACCAGACCCCGGACCTGACGACAGGTGAAAGTAACCTGTCCGCGCCCACTCCTGGGGAGGTGAGCCCTGTCCCCTTGAGGTGGTTCCACCACAAGGTGATGCAAGACCAGCAGATGAGGAGGTCCCAGGGTGGGCCCCAGACATGCTGGTGTTCGGTGCCACGGCCAGATGAAGTGGGAGAGATGGGTCCGCAGGGTCGGCCTTCCCAAATGTGCTAAGGTGTTTCAGTGTTAAAACATATGTGGGTTAGTAATAGTTAACACATAGTTAACACATTCCATGATTATTATTTATATGCTTATATGTGAATTTTAGTAGGGTTTTTGAATGCATTTATGTCATGGTTTCTTTAATGTTATGTATAAAACTTTTTGGAATTAATGAGATTCAATG